>NW_027257663.1:0-28780 GCF_043159975.1 Macaca nemestrina | reverse complement strand
TGGGGAGGGGGGTTCATAGGAGGAGGGTAATGAAGAAGGCTAAAGCGGGTGCGATAATATAGAGGGTGGTGGTAGATGTTGAGGGTTTTAGGGGTTCTTTAGCGAAAAGTTTTACTGCATCAGCGAATGGTTGTAGTAGTCCGTATGGACCTACAACATTGGGTCCTTTTCGTAGTTGTATGTAGCCTAGTAACTTTCGTTCAATGAGTGTGAGGAATGCTATGGCGGCTAGTGTGGGTATAATTAGAAGTAGGAGGTTTACTGTGGTCATGGTGTTAAGAAGAGGGGTTGAACCTCTGGTTGTAAAGTTTAAGTTTTATGCAATTACCGGGCTCTGCCATCTTAACAAACCCTGTTTTCGGGTAGAGTATGTGGTATTTTGTTAAATTGAGATTAGGTCATTTATGTAATGAAGGCGCTTTGGTGAAGTGGGCCTTATTTCTCTTGTCCTTTCGTACAGGGAGAAATACACAATAGATAGAAACCGACCTGGATTGCTCCGGTCTGAACTCAGATCACGTAGGACTTTAATCGTTGAACAAACGAACCCTTGATAGCTGCTGCACCATTAGGATGTCCTGATCCAACATCGAGGTCGTAAGCTCTATTGTCGATATGGACTCTAGAATAGAATTGCGCTGTTATCCCTAGGGTAACTTGTTCCGTTGATCAAATTATTGGATCAATTATGGGTTAGTTCGCTTTGACTTGTGTGGTCTTGGCATGTATTGTTCGGAGGTTTTGTTATGCTCCGAGGTCGCCCCAACCAAAATTTTTAATACAGGTGTAGTAGTTTAGAGGTCCGTGGGTTTGTGAGGTTTTTGATTGTATTAATAAATTAAAGCTCCATAGGGTCTTCTCGTCTTATTGTTTTATGCCCGTCTCTTCACGGGCAGGTCAATTTCACTGGTTGAAAGTAAGAGACAGTTAAACCCTCGTGGTGCCTTTCATGCGAGTCCCTATTTAAAGAACAAGTGATTATGCTACCTTTGCACGGTCAGGGTACCGCGGCCGTTAAACGTGTGTCACCGGGCAGGCAGTGCCTCTAATACTAGTAATGCTAGAGGTGATGTTTTTGGTAAACAGGCGGGGTTTGAGTTTGCCGAGTTCCTTTTACTTTTTTTAACCTTTCCTTGAGGCATGCCAGTGTTGGGTTAACAGTGAAGGTAGCATGGGCTTGTTTGTGTTTGCTGTGCCTGGCTGTTAAGTGTCGGTGAGGCTTTCGGTCCGATTTAGGCTTATGCAGTGGAGAAAGTATTCATGTTACTTATACTAGCATTATTGCTTCTATATGGTGATAGATTAATCCAATGTGGTGTGAGGAGTTCAGTTATGTGTTTGGTATTTTGAGATCGTTAATGTTGAGCTTGAACGCTTTCTTAATTGATGGCTGCTTTTAAGCCAACTATGGCAGTTAAGGGGTTTTACTCTCTCCGTAAGGTTTTTTCCTAGTGTCTAAAGAGCTGTCCCTCTTTAGACTGACAATTAAGCTTACAGGGGGATTAGGAAGTTCTGTGGGTAAGCTTAAGGTTGAACTAAGATTCTGTCTTGGATAACCAGCTATCACCAGGCTCGGTAGGCTTGTCACCCCTACCCAGAAATCTTCCCACTATTTTGCTACATAGATGGGTGCGCTCTTTTAGCTGTTTTTGGGTAGCTCGTCTGGTTTCGGGGAATTTGGCTTATAGTTCTCTTCGTAAAATTGTTTCTAGCTAATCCATTATGCGAAAGGTACAGGGGCTAGTCCTTGCTGTTTTGTGCTTAGGTGGTTTATCTATCTTTCCCTTGCGGTACTATATCTATAGCGCCAGATTAAAATTTCTATCGCCTATACTTTGTATAGGTAAATGGTTTAGTGTGTGTGTGTTGGTTTGTTATTAGTGTTGATTATGCTTGGGGCTAGTATTGGCTCAAGGTAATCAAGTGATGTTGAGATTTTCTGGGTGTAAGCCAGGTGCTTTATATTAAGCTATACCTTGATTTATCCAAGTGCACCTTCCAGTACACTTACCATGTTACGACTTATCCCCTCTATATAGATACTGGGGTGTTTAGTTAAGATGCTCCTTAAATATATTTGAGGGGAGTGACGGGCGGTGTGTGCGCGCTTTATGGCCTCGTTCAATTAAGCACTCTATTCTTAATTTACTGCTAAATCCTCCTTGGACTCTCAAATTTCATAAGAGTTTTCGTGGAGTTTTCTGATATAGAAAATGTAGCCCATTTTTTACCGTCTCATGGGCTACACCTTGACCTAACGTTTTTGCGGGGAGGCGTTTGCGCTCACTTTGTAACCTTTATCAGGGTTTGCTGAAGATGGCGGTATATAGGCTGAGCAAGAGAGGGTGGGGTAGATCGGGGTTTATCGATTATGAAACAGGCTCCTCTAGGGGGATGTAAAGCACCGTCAAGTCCTTTGAGTTTTAAGCCGTTGCTCGTAGTATTCTGGCGAGTAGTTTTGTTGTTTAACTACTGAGGTTTAGGGCCAAGCATAGTGGGGTGTCTAATCCCAGTTTGGGTCCTGGCTATTGTGTGTTCAGAAGCTTTAAAGCCACTTTCGTAGTTTATTTTACATCAGCTAGGGTTTTACAGTTTAGATGGAGTTTAGCTTTATTGTGCCAGATCTTAAACACCCTCTACGCCGATCTCTATTAGCTAGGGTCAATCGTGTGACCGCGGTGGCTGGCACGAGATTGACCAACCCTAAATATAGCATGGCTTAGTTAAACTTTCGTTCATTGCTAAATGTTTATCACTGCTGTCTCCCGTGGGGGTGTGGCTAGGCAAAGCGTTTTGAGCTGCGTGTGCGTGCTTGATGCTTGCTCCTCTTCGTCATAATGGTTTGTAGGGCGTCTTCACTGGAGCGGGGATGCTTGCATGTGTAGTCTTGCTAAAAGCCAATAGAAAGGCCAGGACCAAGCCTATTTGTTTATGGGGTGTGCAAACCCGTCTAGGCATTTTCAGTGTCTTGCTTTGGGTGGTTAAGCTACATAAACGGGGGTGTTGGCATAATTGTGGGGTAATTTCTTTCGGGTTGTGTGGTGGGAGTTTGATGAGGGTTAGTGTTAAGAGTGTTTAGTGAAGTAAATATTTGTTAGTTGAGGGAATGGCAGTTGGAGTTGTGCAAACCTAAAAGATGAAAATATAGGCTCCGATCGGATATATTAAGACTTTTGTTTTTGGGGTTTGGCAAGAGTGGGTTTTGGGTGAAGATTGGAGATGGGGGTGGGGGGGTTTGATGAGATATTGCCATGGTTATGTGGTGTGGTGTTACCAGGGTAATTATTAGTATGTCCTACAAGCATGAATTAAATAACACCTTGCTTAAGGTCTGCGGGGAGCTAGAATATTGAACGTAGGTGCGATCAATAGCTGTATTGTACTAGGAATCAAAGACAGGCGCATTCAGGACGGGATGTGGTGGGAGTCAGCATTCTGCAATGGGGTTGCGTGCGGACCAGAGATAAAAGATACCAAATGCATGGAAAGCTCCCGTGACTGGTTAATAGGGTGATAGACCCGTGATCCATCGAGATGTCTTATTTAAGGGGAACGTGTGGGCGATCTTGGTTGTTATGGCCCTGAGGTAAGAACCAGATGCCGGATACAGTTCAGGTATAGCTACCCCCACGAGTTATGGGCCCGGAGCGAGGAGAGTAGTACTCTTGTGCGGGATGTTGGTTTCACGGAGGATGGTGAGCAAGGGATTCCTAAGTGAGGGGGGGCATCCGTAGTGAGGAGGATTATTTAATAGGTATGTGCTATGTACGATGAACGATTTAATGTACTATGGACGACTGGCATGGACTGGTGTGGTCAATATTCGTAGGGAAGGTGATTTAATTTGGAGTAGGTCACGCTATGTACTACTGTTGATGGTTCCTAGGAGGGTTCTTGCTTGTAAGCATGCTTTTCGAGAATGTTAAGTTGATATGTAATAATATGTTTTATGTACAGTCAAGCATATATAGTACTATATAATATACATGGTGACTAGCAGTAATGCACGAATTACATAATAATATAATGAGTGGGTTGTACTGAGTTGTGCTGTGGAGACCATACAACATAAGAATACAGAAAGTAGTTTAAATTAGAATACCAGCTTTGGGTGCTGGTGGTGGAGTTGGATACTTTCTTTCTGATTGCCCTAGGAAGAATGTTTCATTTCTGGTTTACAAGGCCAGTGTATTAGTTTATACTACGAGGGCAAGTTCACTTGAGTAGGTTGTTTTCGATTAGGGAGGCTAGTGGTATTAGGATTAGAATTGTTGTGAAGTATATTATGGATGCTACTTGGCCGATGGTGATAAGGGGTTGGGTTATTGGTTCGCTTCCAATTCAGGTGAGGGTTAGTAGGGTCGTGACTAGGAGTCAGAATAGGAATTGGCTGAGTGGGCGAAATATTATGCTTTGTTGTTTGGATTTGTGGAGTATGGGGATGGTTGCTAGGATGAAGATTGATAGGAAGAGTGCTAACACACCCCCTAATTTGTTGGGGACAGATCGCAGGATTGTGTATGCGAATAGGAAGTATCATTCCGGCTTGATGTGTGGGGGGGTATTTAGTGGGTCAGCTGGAATATAGTTGTTTGGGTCGTTTAGGAGATTGGGTAAGAATAGTGTTAGTGTTGCTAGGGCAAAGAGAAGGAGGATTAGGCCTAGGATGTCTTTGATTGTGTAGTAGGGGTGAAAGGTGATTTTATCCGAGTCGGAGGAAATTCCGCAGGGGTTGTTTGATCCTGTTTCGTGTAGGAAAAGTAGGTGTACGGCTGTGAGGGCGACGATGATGAAGGGTAGGATGAAGTGCAGGGTGAAGAATCGTGTGAGAGTAGGGCTGCCAATGGCGTATCCACCTCAGATTCATTGGACGATATTAGTTCCGATATAGGGGATTGCTGACAGTAAGTTTGTGATTACGGTTGCCCCCCAGAATGATATTTGGCCTCATGGGAGAACGTAGCCCATGAAAGCCGTTGTCATTGTTATAAGAAGGAGTATAATCCCGATGTTTCAGGTTTCTTGAAGAAGGTATGAGCCGTAGTAGAGGCCTCGGCCTATGTGTAGGAAAAGGCAGATGAAGAGTGCAGAGGCACCATTGGCGTGGAGGTAGCGAGTGGTCCAGCCGTAGTTGACATCTCGGGTAATGTGTGCAATTGAGGAGAAGGCAGAGGAGGTGTCTGGTGAGTAGTGTATTGCTAAGAATAAGCCTGTGATGATTTGTAGAGTTAGGCAGGCTGCAAGGAGTGAGCCGAAGTTTCATCACATGGAGAGGTTAGGCGGGGTGGGTAAGTCAATGAGGGAGTGGTTAATTATTTTTATGATTGGGTTGGATTTACGTATTGGAGTCATTGGTGCTTTTATAGTTGAAATACAACGATGGTTTTTCATATCATTAGTTATGGTTGGAGTCCATATGGAAGCGATGATGTATGTTCTGTTTACATTGAGTGTACTGTTAGTTATGGGGTTTGTGGGTTTTTCTTCCAAGCCTTCTCCTATTTATGGGGGTTTAGCGTTAATTGTTAGTGGTGTGGTTGGTTGTGTGATTGTTTTGAATTGTGGGGGGGTTTATATGGGTTTAATGATGTTTTTGGTTTATCTGGGAGGTATGATAGTTGTTTTTGGTTATACTACAGCAATAGCTATTGAAGAATACCCTGAGACATGAGGTTCGGGGTTTGAGGTTTTAGGGGGTCTTTTAGTAGGGTTGATGATGGAGGTGGTATTGGTTCTATGGGTTTTAAGTTTAGATGAGGCAGTAGTAGTGGTGGTCGGTTTTAGTGATACTGGTGATTGGGTGATTTTTGAGGAGGAGGGGTCGGGGCTTATTCGAGGTGATTCTATTGGTGCGGGTGCCTTATATGATTATGGGCGTTGATTAGTGGTGGTTGCTGGTTGGACGCTGTTTGTTGGTGTGTACGTTGTGATTGAGATTATTCGGGGCAATAGGTTATATTATTAAGAGTAGGGCTAGAGTAAGGGGGATGAGGAAGGAAAGGGAATAGAGTTTGATTATGCCTTTTTGGGGGGTTACGGTTATGGAAGCGGTGGTGTGTGCTTGTGAGATTATTTTGGGTATGGATTTTTCTAGTCATGTTAAGTCTAATAGGAGGAGAGCTAAGTTTTGGCTTATAAGTAGATTTTGATAGGGGACTATGCGGTGAATTGTGGTGGGGAAGTATCCTAGTATGCTGGAGAATTTGAATATTTGTGATGGGTTTTTTATTTTTAGTTTGTTTGTTATTAGAGTGAGGTCTAGAGCTGCTAGGAAGCCTAGGGCGGTTGCGCATAGGGCTGAGAGTTTTAAGTAGAGGGGTATTGTTGGTTGGAGGGGTGTGGTGGGGGGGATGCTATTGGTGATAAGAAATCCTGTGATTATGCTGCCTATTGTGAGGCGTTTAATTGGGTTTAGTAGGGCGGGGTTGTTTTCGTTAATGCTTGTTAGGGCTGGGAAGCGGGGTTGTCCTGTTAGGGTGAGGAGAATGGTTCGAGTAGTATAGGCGCTTGTTAGGGAGGTGGCGATGAGAGTAATAAATAGGGCTCAGGCGTTGGTATACGATGTGTTTGTGGCTTCGATGATGAGGTCTTTGGAGTAGAAGCCTGTGAGGAAGGGTATTCCTGTGAGTGCCAGGCTGCCAATGGTTAGGGAAGTTGAGGTGAGGGGTATTGTTTTAAATAGGCCTCCTATTTTTCGAATGTCTTGTTCGTTGCTTAGGTTGTGGATGATGGATCCGGAGCATATAAAAAGTATGGCTTTAAAGAAGGCATGGGTGCAGATGTGTAGGAATGCTAGGTGTGGTTGGTTGATGCCAATGGTAACCATTATTAGGCCTAGTTGGCTTGAGGTGGAGAAGGCTACAATTTTTTTAATATCATTTTGTGCGAGGGCACAGATGGCTATAAAGAGGGTGGTGATAGCTCCTAGGCATAGTGTGAGACTTTGAATTAGTATATTGGTTTCTATTAGAGGGTGGAAGCGAATGAGTAGGAACACCCCGGCGACGACTATGGTGCTGGAGTGAAGTAGAGCTGAGACTGGAGTCGGGCCTTCTATGGCAGAGGGTAGTCAGGGGTGGAGGCCAAATTGAGCTGATTTTCCTGCTGCTGCTAGGAGGAGGCCTATTAGTGGGAGGGAGCTTGGGTTGGAGTTTAGGGTTAGTATTTGTTGAAAGTCCCATGAGTTGCAATGTAGGAGGAATCATGCTATAGCTAGGATGAGACCAATGTCGCCGATGCGGTTGTATAGGATTGCCTGGATGGCTGCTGTGTTAGCATCTGCTCGAGCGTGCCACCAGCTAATTAAGAGGAATGATATAATCCCCACGCCCTCCCAGCCGATAAAGAACTGGAAGAGGTTGTTAGCAGTAACTAGAATTAGTATGGTGATAAGGAAAATGAGAAGGTATTTGAAGAATTGGTTGATGCTTGGGTCTGAGTTTATGTACCATAGTGAGAATTCTATAATAGATCAGGTGATGAATAGTGCAATTGGAATGAATATTATGGAGAAGTAATCTAGTTTAAAGCTTAGTGTTAGGCTTAATGTTTGAGTCACTACTCAATGTCAGCTTCAAATGGTTGTTTCTTGGTTTAGAAAGATGAATAGGGTTGTTGGGATGAGGCTGGTGATGAAGGCATATATTACGGTTATTTTTACGTAGTTTGGGTATGAGCGTTTTTTATTAGGACTGATGAGGGAAGCAAAAACTGGAAGAGTTAGGGAGGTAAGGGTTGTTATTATGATGGAGGTGCACATGATTACTACTTTTATTTGGAGTTGCACCAATGTTTTTGACTCCTAAGGTCAACGGATGGCTGTTATCCTTTAAAAGTTGAGAAAACCGTAGTTTTAAGTACGGAGATGTGGATTAGCAGTCCTTATGGGTTTTCTCGGTAAATAAGGGGTGGTGAGCCTCTGTAGTTAGATTCACAATCTAATGTTTTAGTTAAACTATATCTACAGGAAGTGAACCCTAGGATGATGTTGGGGTTGAAAGATAGAAGAATAATTGGGGCGAGGTGTATGAGTATTAGTGTATTTTCTCGTGTGAAGGGGGGTTTTATGTTAATTATGTGATGCGTAAGTGCTCCTCGTTGTATTGTGATGAATATGTGGAGGGAGTAGAGGGCTGTGATTAGTATATTAAGTCCTGTTAGTATGATGGTAATATGGGATCAGGAGAATGAGGTTGTGATTGCGAAGAGTTCGCCCAGTAGGTTGATGGTGGGGGGTAGGGCGAGATTGGTAAGGCTTGCTGTGAGCCATCAGAAAGCTGCTAGTGGAAGTAGGATTTGAAGTCCTCGAGATAGAAGTATGATGCGGCTGTGGGTGCGTTCATAGTTTGAGTTAGCTAAGCAGAAATATATGGAAGAGGTGAGTCCATGGGCAATTATAAGGATGGTTGCGCCAGAGAAGCTTCAGGGGGTTTGGATGAGGGAGGCTACGATTACAAGAGCCATGTGGCTTACGGAGGAGTATGCGATGAGTGATTTTAGATCTGTTTGTCGGAGGCATGTTAGACTTGTTATGATTATGCCTCATAGGGATAGTATGAGGAATGGATAGGCTATGTATTCTGTCAGAGGGTCAAGGATAGGGGTGAGTCGTATTATGCCGTAGCCACCTAGTTTTAGGAGTACTGCGGCAAGAACTATTGATCCTGCAATGGGAGCTTCAACATGGGCTTTGGGAAGTCATAGGTGTAAGCCATATAGGGGTATTTTTGTCATGAAGGCTATTATGCATGCTAGTCAGGTAAAGCCGTGGGATCAGGTGGTTGTTAGTTTTCGGTTTGTGAGCGTTAGTAGTGTAATGTTTAGTGAGCCTGTGTTGTTATAGGTGTGGCTTAGTATGATGAGTAGGGGCAGGGAGCCGGCTAGTGTGTAGAATAGAAAATATGTACTTGCATTAAGACGTTCTGCTTGGTTGCCTCATTTAGTAATGATAATTAGAGTAGGAATGAGGGTGGTTTCAAATAGGATGTAAAATATAATTAGTTCTGTGGTTATGAATGTTAGAATTAGGGTGATTTGTAGAAGAATTATTATGGAGAGAAAGAGTTTCTTTTGTGAGGGAGGTTCGTTGCATAGGTGATATTGGCTTGCTATGATTATGAGAGGTAGGAGTCAGATAGTTAGCGTTAGGAGAGGTGTTGTTAGTGGGTCAGAGGATAGGTAGGTTGAGTGGTTGAGGAGGTTGGTATTGGTTTGGTTGAAGAATAGCAAGGGAATGAGGCTAATGGTTAGGCTGTGTACAGTCAGGTTGATTCAGATTATATCATTTTTGGAGAGTCATGTTATAGGTAGTAGTATGGTTGTGGGGATAATTACTTTTAGCATTGAAGCAGGTTCAGGTTGTGAATGTAGTCTAGTCCGTATGTGTTGGAAATTGAGACTAGTAAGGCAAGACCTACTGCTGCTTCACAAGCGGCGAATACTAGTAAGATGATTGGTATAATATTAATTAGGGGAGAGTGTGTGTTTAAGGCAATAAGGGTGGTTATGATAAAGAGTGATATTATCATTCCTTCTAGGCAGAGGAGAGAAGCTATTAGGTGTGAGCGGTAGGTTAATATGCCTAGAAGAGAGATGGTAAATGCTAATATAATATTTATGTAGGTAGGGGTCATTTGGTTAGTATGATTATCATAATCTAATGAGTCGAAATCATTTGTTTTATTTAAACTACTTACCAATTCGACTCAATCTAACCCCTTTTGAGTTCATTCGTAGGTTAGGCTGAGGATTAGGATAATAATGAAAGCGATGGTTGATTTGATTATTATTGGGAGGTTTGTTGTTTGAATGGCTCATGGTAGGGATAGTAGTAGGGCAATTTCTATGTCGAATAGTAGGAAGGTAATGGCGATTAGGAAAAACTTTATTGAGAACGGAGTACGAGCGGGGTTTAAGGGGTCAAATCCGCATTCGTAGGGGCTAGTTTTTTCTGCATAGGAGTTAAGTTGGGGTAATCAGAATATGATGATTATCAGTAGTGTGGTTAATAGGGTGTTGATTGTTAAGGCTAGTACTAGGTTAATTACTCTTTTTTGAATGTTGTCAAAGCTGGTTGATTGGAAGTCAACTGTACTGGTTATACTAAAAGAGTAGGATCCTCATCAATAGATAGAAATATAGAGGAGTAGTCAGACAACGTCTACAAAGTGTCAATATCAGGCGGCAGCTTCGAAGCCGAAATGGTGGTTTGATGTGAAGTGGTATAGTAGTTGACGGATGAGGCAAATAAAGAGGAATGTGGATCCAATAATGACGTGGAGCCCGTGGAAGCCTGTGGTAATGAAGAATGTTGAACCGTAAATACCATCAGAGATGGTGAATGGCGCTTCAAAGTATTCTGAGATTTGTAGCAGGGTGAAATAAGTGCCTAGTAGGATTGTGATGGACAGGGCTTGGATTGTTTGTTTTCGATCGTTGTTTATGAGGCTGTGATGGGCTCAGGTGATTGTAACTCCGGATGCGAGTAGTACAGAGGTGTTTAGGAGGGGCACCTCTAGGGGGTTTAGTGGGGTAATGCCTGTTGGTGGTCAGTGGCCTCCTAAGCAGGGTGTTGGGGCGAGGCTTGAGTGGTAAAATGCTCAGAAGAAGCCGATAAAGAAGAATACTTCTGAGATAATGAATAGTGTTATTCCGCATCGAAGGCCTTTTTGGACAGATGCTGTGTGGTGGCCTTGGTACGTGCTTTCTCGTACAATATCGCGTCATCATTGATATAGGGTTAGTGTATTGGTTAGTAGGCCTAGTATTAGTAAGGTGGTAGAGTAGAAGTGAAATCATATGATTAAGCCCGATGTTATTAAGAAGGCTGACAGAGCTCCTGTCAGTGGTCAGGGACTGGGTTTAACTATGTGATAAGCATGGGTTTGGTGGGTCATTAAGTGTTGTTGTGTAGGTAGAGGCTAATTAGGAGTGTGAAGATGTAGGCTTGAATTAGGGCTACTGCAATCTCTAGAATAGTTAATAGTGCTAGGAGTATAGAAGTTAGCAGGGTTAAGGAGAAGTTAGTGGTTGATAGTGCTAATACAGCGTCTCCAACTAGGTGTATTAGTAGGTGACCAGCTGTAATATTTGCAGTTAGTCGTACGGCCAGGGCTACCGGTTGGATAAGTAGGCTGACAGTTTCGATTATCACTAATATGGGAATGAGAGGTGTGGGTGTACCTTGTGGTAGAAGGTGGGCTAGGGAATTTTTGGTTTTAAAGCGAAGTCCTATGATCACTGTGCCTGTTCATAGAGGGATCGCTATGGCTAGGTTTATGGAGAGTTGGGTGGTTGGTGTGAACGAGTGGGGCAGAAGTCCTAAGAGGTTTGTTGTAGTGATAAAGGTAATTAGAGATATTAGTATTAGAGACCAGGTTAGTCCTTTAGCATTATGAGCTATCATTATTTGTTTTAGGGCTAATTGAATCAGGTTTTGTTGAATGGTTGTCAGTCGATTATTAATAGGGTGTTTAGAGGTTAGGACTAGTAGGGTGGGGAATAGGATGATGGGGATTGTGGCGGGTTGATTTAGAATTGTTGGGATTGAGAATTGGGTAAACAGATTTTCGTTCATTTTGGTTGTCAGCGAATATTGTGAGTTTGTAGGTTAGGGTTTTTTGTAAGAGGCAGTTGGCGGGGGTTTATGTTTAGTAGCTTTAATTGCATGATAAGGTATAGTGTAAGAAGCATCGTCATAATAGTAGTAAATCATGTCGATGTGTCTAACTGGGGCATTTCACTGTAGAGGGCGTGTCCCCCATCTTTAACTTAAAAGGTTAATGCTAGGATAGCTGTACAGTGGGTTTGTAGGGTATTTTGAGGGTGGAGGGAATAATGGGCTATTTATAGGGTAAATACAGGCCCTATTTCAAAGATTTTTAGCGGGATTAGCTCTGCAACAATTGGTATGAAGCTGTGGTTTGCGCCGCAGATTTCTGAGCATTGTCCATAATAGACGCCTGGTCGCGTGGCCGTGAATACAGTTTGATTTAAGCGTCCGGGCACTGCATCTGTTTTGAGGCCTAGTGTGGGAATAGTTCATGAATGTAAGACGTCTTGAGATGTAATTATTATACGTACAGGGGCTTCAATTGGGAGGACTACTCGATTGTCAACTTCTAGAAGTCGAAGATCTCCCGGATTCAAGAATAGCGGGGGTAATATGTAGGAGTTAAAAATTAGGCCCCCATAGTCCGTGTATTCATAGGTTCAGTACCATTGGTGTCCGATTGATTTGATGGTGAAGGATGGGTCGTTGATCTCATCTGTTAGGTATAGAATGCGTAGGGATGGGAGGGCGATTGAGATTAAGATAATTGCTGGTAAGATAGTTCAGATGGTTTCTATTTCTTGGGCGTCTGTGATGTTAGTATTGGTTAATTTTGTTGTGAGTGTTGAGAGTAAGGCATATAGTACTAGGGAGCTGATTAATAGTATAGCTATAAAAGCATGGTCATGAAAGGTGGTTAGTTCTTCTATAACAGGGGATGTGGCGTCTTGCAGGTTTAGTTGAACCGGGTGGGCCATGTAAGATATATAGGGTTTGGCCTATGATTTAGCTTTGACAAAGCTATGAAATGGTTTTTCTAATATCTTGTTGAAAAAGTTATAGGGGCTATAAGACTGGCTTGAAACCAGTTTTAGGGGGTTCGACTCTCTCCTTTTTCGTTTAGTTTGATATAGGTTGGCTCTTCGAATGTGTGGTAGGGTGGGGGGCAGCCATTTAGTCACTCTAGACTAGTAAGGGGCTGTTCGATTAGTAGTACTTTACGTTTTGAAGCAAAGGCTTCTCAGATCATGTAAATTATTAAAATTACCGCTACTAGTGAGATAAAGGAGCCCATAGACGATAGGATATTTCATGTAGTGTAGGCATCGGGGTAATCAGAGTAGCGTCGGGGTATTCCGGATAGGCCAAGGAAGTGTTGTGGAAAGAAGGTTAAATTTACGCCCACGAATATAACGATAAAGTGAGCTTTAGCACAAGTTTGGTTTAGTGTATAGCCTGAGAATAGAGGAAATCAGTGTACAAGGCCCCCTATAATGGCAAATACGGCTCCTATTGATAAAACATAATGGAAGTGGGCAACAACGTAGTATGTGTCGTGTAGTACGATATCTAGGGATGAGTTTGCTAAGATAATGCCGGTTAAGCCTCCTACGGTAAATAGGAAGATAAAGCCCAGGGCTCAAAGTATTGCTGGGGATCATTTAATGTTGCCTCCATGGAGCGTAGCAAGTCAGCTAAAAACTTTAACCCCAGTTGGGATCGCAATGATTATAGTGGCAGAGGTGAAGTAGGCTCGTGTGTCTACATCTATGCCAACTGTAAACATGTGGTGGGCCCATACAATGAAGCCTAAAAATCCGATTGATATCATAGCTCAAACTATACCCATGTACCCAAATGGTTCTTTTTTTCCAGAGTAATAGGCTACAATGTGGGAGACTACTCCGAAACCAGGAAGAATGAGGATGTAGACTTCGGGGTGGCCAAAGAATCAGAATAGGTGTTGGTATAGGATAGGGTCTCCTCCTCCAACGGGGTCAAAAAAGGTAGTATTGAGGTTGCGATCTGTTAGCAGTATGGTAATGCCAGCGGCTAAGACTGGTAGGGAGAGGAGTAAAAGGACTGCTGTGATTAAGATTGATCAGACAAATAAAGGGGTTTGGTATAGGGATATTGCGGGGGGTTTTATGTTGATGATAGTGGTAATAAAGTTGATGGCCCCTAGGATAGAGGAAATACCTGCCAGGTGGAGGGAGAAGATGATTAGGTCTACGGAAGCTCCTGGGTGGGAGAAGTTTCCTGCTAAAGGGGGGTATACCGTTCAACCTGTTCCAGCGCCAGCCTCTACTATGGCTGATGCTATTAGTAGCAGGAAAGAAGGAGGGAGGAGTCAGAAGCTTATGTTATTTAGGCGGGGAAATGCCATGTCGGGTGCGCCGATTATTAGGGGTACTAATCAATTCCCGAAACCCCCAATCATAATAGGTATGACTGTAAAGAAAATTATAACGAATGCGTGGGCCGTTACGATAACGTTGTAGATGTGGTCGTTTCCTAATAGGCTGCCGGGTTGACCTAGTTCAGCTCGGATAAGAAGGCTCAGGGCTGTACCTATAACTCCAGCTCATGCACCAAACAGTAAGTATAGGGTCCCAATATCTTTGTGGTTTGTTGAAAAGAGCCAACGGTTAATGAGCATAGGTGGTAAAATGGCTGAGTAAGTATTAGGCTGTAAACCTAAAGATGGAGGTCTAGTCCTCCTTTTACCAGCCCCGAGGTGATTTTCATGTTGAATTGCAAATTCAAAGGAGTAGTTTAGAGTTCTTCTGCCGGGGCTTCTCCCGCCTTTTTTTCCTGCGGCGGGAGAAGTGGATCAAAGCCAGTCGATTGGGGTGTTTAGCTGTTAACTAAGTTTTTGTGGGTTTGAATCCCATTGATCTAGTGAGGGCTTAGCTTAATTAAAGTGGTTGATTTGCGTTCAATTGATGCAGAGTAGGTGTTTGCAGTCCTTATGTGTTTCAGAAATTAAGTGTTTTTACTTACTAAGGGCTTTGAAGGCTCTTGGTCTTGTTTAACCTAAATTTCTAGTGGGTGGTTAAGACTAGGGGGGAGATTGGTAGTAAGAGGGTAGAGATGATAGTGAGTGAGGGGATGAGGGGTATGGGTTTTGTATTTTCGAGTTGTCATGTTATTTTTGTGTTATTGGATGTGGGGAGTAGTGTTAGGGAGGTGGTATAGATTAGGCGTATGTAGAAATATAGGTTAAGTAGGGTTATGATAGTTATGATAGAAGGGATAAGGAAGTTGTTGTTCATTGTGAGTTCTTGAATAATAATTCACTTGGGTAGGAAGCCGGTTAGAGGGGGTAAACCTCCTAGGGATATGAGGGTGAGTGCTGTTAGTGGTGCTAAGTAGGTTAATTTGTTCCAGGTGCGGGATAGTATAAGGGTTGTGGTGCTTGTGTTTAGGTTAAGGATTAGGAATATGGTGGTTGTTAGGGTGATGTATATGGTTAAATAGAGAATTGTAGTAGTTGGGTTGTACACTAATGTTATTATTATTCAGCCTATGTGAGTGATTGAAGAGTATCCTAGGATTTTGCGTAATTGTGTTTGGTTTAGACCCCCTCAGCTACCTACCGTGATGGATAGGGTAGAGAGGATTAGGAGGGTATGGGTGTTGATTGATGGGTGAATTTGGTATATGATTAAGATGGGGGCTAGTTTTTGTCATGTAAGAAGGAGCAGGCCGGAAGTTAAGGATGTCCCTTGAGTGACTTCTGGGACTCAGAAGTGGAACGGGGCTATTCCTAGTTTTATGGCAAGGGCGGTTGTTATTATTAGGGATGGGGTTTGGTTGATGTGGCTTGTTGTTGTTCAACATCCTGATAGTAGGTTGTTGGAGATGATTGCTATTATGAGGATTATGGATGCGGTGGTTTGTGTTAGGAAGTATTTGATAGCAGCTTCTGTAGAGCGGAGGTTTGTTTTTTTTATTAGAATTGGAATAAAGGCTAGTATGTTTATTTCTAGGCCTGTTCAGGCGAGAAATCAGTGTGAGCTTAGTGTTGTGATAAGTGTGCCTGTGATTATTGTGGTGTAGATGATGAGTTGGGCTAGTGGGTTGATTAGTATGGGAAGGATATGACCAACATTTTCGGGGTATGGGCCCGATAGCTTGATTAGCTGACCTTACTTTAGGATAGGGTGTATAGGGTAGCACGGAGAAGTTTGGGTTCTCAGGAGTAGGTTCGATGCCTGCAGTCCTAGAAATAAGAGGGTTGAGGCCTCTATTATTTACTCTATCAAAGTAACTCTTTTGTCAGACATATTTCTAGGTTTGAGGGGGAATGCTGGAGATTGCGATGGGTGTTGAGGTGGATCATATGAGTAGTGCTAGTGTGAGTGGGAGGAAGTTTTTTCATAGTAGGTGTATAAGTTGATCGTAACGGAATCGGGGGTGTGTTGCTCGGATTCATAGGAATAGGGAAGTCAGGAGTAGTGTTTTAATGGTGAAACATGTTGTGAATAGTTCTGGAGAGTGGGTGGGGTAGAATGTGCCTAGGAAAATTGTGGTTGTTAGGCCGTTTATTATGATGATGTTTGTGTATTCGGCTATGAAGAATAAGGCGAATGGACCTGCAGCGTATTCGATATTAAAGCCTGATACTAATTCTGATTCGCCTTCTATGAGGTCAAAGGGGGTTCGGTTTGTTTCTGCTAGTGTAGAGGCGAATCATATTATGGCTAGGGGTCATGATGGTAGGAGAAGTCATAGGTGTTCTTGCGTTGTAATGAGTGTGTTAAGGTTAAATGAGCCGCTTGTTAGTAGAACTGATAGTAGGATAATAGTGAGGGTAACTTCGTATGAAATTGTTTGGGCGACGGCTCGTAGGGCTCCGATTAGGGCATAGCTTGAGTTTGATGCTCATCCTGATCATAGGATGGAGTGGGCGATTAGGCTAAGTATAGCCAGGGTGAATAGGAGTCCGAGGTTGAAGTTGATTAGAGCGTTGGGTATGGGGAGGGGGGTTCATAGGAGGAGGGTAATGAAGAAGGCTAAAGCGGGTGCGATAATATAGAGGGTGGTGGTAGATGTTGAGGGTTTTAGGGGTTCTTTAGCGAAAAGTTTTACTGCATCAGCGAATGGTTGTAGTAGTCCGTATGGACCTACAACATTGGGTCCTTTTCGTAGTTGTATGTAGCCTAGTAACTTTCGTTCAATGAGTGTGAGGAATGCTATGGCGGCTAGTGTGGGTATAATTAGAAGTAGGAGGTTTACTGTGGTCATGGTGTTAAGAAGAGGGGTTGAACCTCTGGTTGTAAAGTTTTAAGTTTTATGCAATTACCGGGCTCTGCCATCTTAACAAACCCTGTTTTCGGGTAGAGTATGTGGTATTTTGTTAAATTGAGATTAGGTCATTTATGTAATGAAGGCGCTTTGGTGAAGTGGGCCTTATTTCTCTTGTCCTTTCGTACAGGGAGAAATACACAATAGATAGAAACCGACCTGGATTGCTCCGGTCTGAACTCAGATCACGTAGGACTTTAATCGTTGAACAAACGAACCCTTGATAGCTGCTGCACCATTAGGATGTCCTGATCCAACATCGAGGTCGTAAGCTCTATTGTCGATATGGACTCTAGAATAGAATTGCGCTGTTATCCCTAGGGTAACTTGTTCCGTTGATCAAATTATTGGATCAATTATGGGTTAGTTCGCTTTGACTTGTGTGGTCTTGGCATGTATTGTTCGGAGGTTTTGTTATGCTCCGAGGTCGCCCCAACCAAAATTTTTAATACAGGTGTAGTAGTTTAGAGGTCCGTGGGTTTGTGAGGTTTTTGATTGTATTAATAAATTAAAGCTCCATAGGGTCTTCTCGTCTTATTGTTTTATGCCCGTCTCTTCACGGGCAGGTCAATTTCACTGGTTGAAAGTAAGAGACAGTTAAACCCTCGTGGTGCCTTTCATGCGAGTCCCTATTTAAAGAACAAGTGATTATGCTACCTTTGCACGGTCAGGGTACCGCGGCCGTTAAACGTGTGTCACCGGGCAGGCAGTGCCTCTAATACTAGTAATGCTAGAGGTGATGTTTTTGGTAAACAGGCGGGGTTTGAGTTTGCCGAGTTCCTTTTACTTTTTTTAACCTTTCCTTGAGGCATGCCAGTGTTGGGTTAACAGTGAAGGTAGCATGGGCTTGTTTGTGTTTGCTGTGCCTGGCTGTTAAGTGTCGGTGAGGCTTTCGGTCCGATTTAGGCTTATGCAGTGGAGAAAGTATTCATGTTACTTATACTAGCATTATTGCTTCTATATGGTGATAGATTAATCCAATGTGGTGTGAGGAGTTCAGTTATGTGTTTGGTATTTTGAGATCGTTAATGTTGAGCTTGAACGCTTTCTTAATTGATGGCTGCTTTTAAGCCAACTATGGCAGTTAAGGGGTTTTACTCTCTCCGTAAGGTTTTTTCCTAGTGTCTAAAGAGCTGTCCCTCTTTAGACTGACAATTAAGCTTACAGGGGGATTAGGAAGTTCTGTGGGTAAGCTTAAGGTTGAACTAAGATTCTGTCTTGGATAACCAGCTATCACCAGGCTCGGTAGGCTTGTCACCCCTACCCAGAAATCTTCCCACTATTTTGCTACATAGATGGGTGCGCTCTTTTAGCTGTTTTTGGGTAGCTCGTCTGGTTTCGGGGAATTTGGCTTATAGTTCTCTTCGTAAAATTGTTTCTAGCTAATCCATTATGCGAAAGGTACAGGGGCTAGTCCTTGCTGTTTTGTGCTTAGGTGGTTTATCTATCTTTCCCTTGCGGTACTATATCTATAGCGCCAGATTAAAATTTCTATCGCCTATACTTTGTATAGGTAAATGGTTTAGTGTGTGTGTGTTGGTTTGTTATTAGTGTTGATTATGCTTGGGGCTAGTATTGGCTCAAGGTAATCAAGTGATGTTGAGATTTTCTGGGTGTAAGCCAGGTGCTTTATATTAAGCTATACCTTGATTTATCCAAGTGCACCTTCCAGTACACTTACCATGTTACGACTTATCCCCTCTATATAGATACTGGGGTGTTTAGTTAAGATGCTCCTTAAATATATTTGAGGGGAGTGACGGGCGGTGTGTGCGCGCTTTATGGCCTCGTTCAATTAAGCACTCTATTCTTAATTTACTGCTAAATCCTCCTTGGACTCTCAAATTTCATAAGAGTTTTCGTGGAGTTTTCTGATATAGAAAATGTAGCCCATTTTTTACCGTCTCATGGGCTACACCTTGACCTAACGTTTTTGCGGGGAGGCGTTTGCGCTCACTTTGTAACCTTTATCAGGGTTTGCTGAAGATGGCGGTATATAGGCTGAGCAAGAGAGGGTGGGGTAGATCGGGGTTTATCGATTATGAAACAGGCTCCTCTAGGGGGATGTAAAGCACCGTCAAGTCCTTTGAGTTTTAAGCCGTTGCTCGTAGTATTCTGGCGAGTAGTTTTGTTGTTTAACTACTGAGGTTTAGGGCCAAGCATAGTGGGGTGTCTAATCCCAGTTTGGGTCCTGGCTATTGTGTGTTCAGAAGCTTTAAAGCCACTTTCGTAGTTTATTTTACATCAGCTAGGGTTTTACAGTTTAGATGGAGTTTAGCTTTATTGTGCCAGATCTTAAACACCCTCTACGCCGATCTCTATTAGCTAGGGTCAATCGTGTGACCGCGGTGGCTGGCACGAGATTGACCAACCCTAAATATAGCATGGCTTAGTTAAACTTTCGTTCATTGCTAAATGTTTATCACTGCTGTCTCCCGTGGGGGTGTGGCTAGGCAAAGCGTTTTGAGCTGCGTGTGCGTGCTTGATGCTTGCTCCTCTTCGTCATAATGGTTTGTAGGGCGTCTTCACTGGAGCGGGGATGCTTGCATGTGTAGTCTTGCTAAAAGCCAATAGAAAGGCCAGGACCAAGCCTATTTGTTTATGGGGTGTGCAAACCCGTCTAGGCATTTTCAGTGTCTTGCTTTGGGTGGTTAAGCTACATAAACGGGGGTGTTGGCATAATTGTGGGGTAATTTCTTTCGGGTTGTGTGGTGGGAGTTTGATGAGGGTTAGTGTTAAGAGTGTTTAGTGAAGTAAATATTTGTTAGTTGAGGGAATGGCAGTTGGAGTTGTGCAAACCTAAAAGATGAAAATATAGGCTCCGATCGGATATATTAAGACTTTTGTTTTTGGGGTTTGGCAAGAGTGGGTTTTGGGTGAAGATTGGAGATGGGGGTGGGGGGGTTTGATGAGATATTGCCATGGTTATGTGGTGTGGTGTTACCAGGGTAATTATTAGTATGTCCTACAAGCATGAATTAAATAACACCTTGCTTAAGGTCTGCGGGGAGCTAGAATATTGAACGTAGGTGCGATCAATAGCTGTATTGTACTAGGAATCAAAGACAGGCGCATTCAGGACGGGATGTGGTGGGAGTCAGCATTCTGCAATGGGGTTGCGTGCGGACCAGAGATAAAAGATACCAAATGCATGGAAAGCTCCCGTGACTGGTTAATAGGGTGATAGACCCGTGATCCATCGAGATGTCTTATTTAAGGGGAACGTGTGGGCGATCTTGGTTGTTATGGCCCTGAGGTAAGAACCAGATGCCGGATACAGTTCAGGTATAGCTACCCCCACGAGTTATGGGCCCGGAGCGAGGAGAGTAGTACTCTTGTGCGGGATGTTGGTTTCACGGAGGATGGTGAGCAAGGGATTCCTAAGTGAGGGGGGGCATCCGTAGTGAGGAGGATTATTTAATAGGTATGTGCTATGTACGATGAACGATTTAATGTACTATGGACGACTGGCATGGACTGGTGTGGTCAATATTCGTAGGGAAGGTGATTTAATTTGGAGTAGGTCACGCTATGTACTACTGTTGATGGTTCCTAGGAGGGTTCTTGCTTGTAAGCATGCTTTTCGAGAATGTTAAGTTGATATGTAATAATATGTTTTATGTACAGTCAAGCATATATAGTACTATATAATATACATGGTGACTAGCAGTAATGCACGAATTACATAATAATATAATGAGTGGGTTGTACTGAGTTGTGCTGTGGAGACCATACAACATAAGAATACAGAAAGTAGTTTAAATTAGAATACCAGCTTTGGGTGCTGGTGGTGGAGTTGGATACTTTCTTTCTGATTGCCCTAGGAAGAATGTTTCATTTCTGGTTTACAAGGCCAGTGTATTAGTTTATACTACGAGGGCAAGTTCACTTGAGTAGGTTGTTTTCGATTAGGGAGGCTAGTGGTATTAGGATTAGAATTGTTGTGAAGTATATTATGGATGCTACTTGGCCGATGGTGATAAGGGGTTGGGTTATTGGTTCGCTTCCAATTCAGGTGAGGGTTAGTAGGGTCGTGACTAGGAGTCAGAATAGGAATTGGCTGAGTGGGCGAAATATTATGCTTTGTTGTTTGGATTTGTGGAGTATGGGGATGGTTGCTAGGATGAAGATTGATAGGAAGAGTGCTAACACACCCCCTAATTTGTTGGGGACAGATCGCAGGATTGTGTATGCGAATAGGAAGTATCATTCCGGCTTGATGTGTGGGGGGGTATTTAGTGGGTCAGCTGGAATATAGTTGTTTGGGTCGTTTAGGAGATTGGGTAAGAATAGTGTTAGTGTTGCTAGGGCAAAGAGAAGGAGGATTAGGCCTAGGATGTCTTTGATTGTGTAGTAGGGGTGAAAGGTGATTTTATCCGAGTCGGAGGAAATTCCGCAGGGGTTGTTTGATCCTGTTTCGTGTAGGAAAAGTAGGTGTACGGCTGTGAGGGCGACGATGATGAAGGGTAGGATGAAGTGCAGGGTGAAGAATCGTGTGAGAGTAGGGCTGCCAATGGCGTATCCACCTCAGATTCATTGGACGATATTAGTTCCGATATAGGGGATTGCTGACAGTAAGTTTGTGATTACGGTTGCCCCCCAGAATGATATTTGGCCTCATGGGAGAACGTAGCCCATGAAAGCCGTTGTCATTGTTATAAGAAGGAGTATAATCCCGATGTTTCAGGTTTCTTGAAGAAGGTATGAGCCGTAGTAGAGGCCTCGGCCTATGTGTAGGAAAAGGCAGATGAAGAGTGCAGAGGCACCATTGGCGTGGAGGTAGCGAGTGGTCCAGCCGTAGTTGACATCTCGGGTAATGTGTGCAATTGAGGAGAAGGCAGAGGAGGTGTCTGGTGAGTAGTGTATTGCTAAGAATAAGCCTGTGATGATTTGTAGAGTTAGGCAGGCTGCAAGGAGTGAGCCGAAGTTTCATCACATGGAGAGGTTAGGCGGGGTGGGTAAGTCAATGAGGGAGTGGTTAATTATTTTTATGATTGGGTTGGATTTACGTATTGGAGTCATTGGTGCTTTTATAGTTGAAATACAACGATGGTTTTTCATATCATTAGTTATGGTTGGAGTCCATATGGAAGCGATGATGTATGTTCTGTTTACATTGAGTGTACTGTTAGTTATGGGGTTTGTGGGTTTTTCTTCCAAGCCTTCTCCTATTTATGGGGGTTTAGCGTTAATTGTTAGTGGTGTGGTTGGTTGTGTGATTGTTTTGAATTGTGGGGGGGTTTATATGGGTTTAATGATGTTTTTGGTTTATCTGGGAGGTATGATAGTTGTTTTTGGTTATACTACAGCAATAGCTATTGAAGAATACCCTGAGACATGAGGTTCGGGGTTTGAGGTTTTAGGGGGTCTTTTAGTAGGGTTGATGATGGAGGTGGTATTGGTTCTATGGGTTTTAAGTTTAGATGAGGCAGTAGTAGTGGTGGTCGGTTTTAGTGATACTGGTGATTGGGTGATTTTTGAGGAGGAGGGGTCGGGGCTTATTCGAGGTGATTCTATTGGTGCGGGTGCCTTATATGATTATGGGCGTTGATTAGTGGTGGTTGCTGGTTGGACGCTGTTTGTTGGTGTGTACGTTGTGATTGAGATTATTCGGGGCAATAGGTTATATTATTAAGAGTAGGGCTAGAGTAAGGGGGATGAGGAAGGAAAGGGAATAGAGTTTGATTATGCCTTTTTGGGGGGTTACGGTTATGGAAGCGGTGGTGTGTGCTTGTGAGATTATTTTGGGTATGGATTTTTCTAGTCATGTTAAGTCTAATAGGAGGAGAGCTAAGTTTTGGCTTATAAGTAGATTTTGATAGGGGACTATGCGGTGAATTGTGGTGGGGAAGTATCCTAGTATGCTGGAGAATTTGAATATTTGTGATGGGTTTTTTATTTTTAGTTTGTTTGTTATTAGAGTGAGGTCTAGAGCTGCTAGGAAGCCTAGGGCGGTTGCGCATAGGGCTGAGAGTTTTAAGTAGAGGGGTATTGTTGGTTGGAGGGGTGTGGTGGGGGGGATGCTATTGGTGATAAGAAATCCTGTGATTATGCTGCCTATTGTGAGGCGTTTAATTGGGTTTAGTAGGGCGGGGTTGTTTTCGTTAATGCTTGTTAGGGCTGGGAAGCGGGGTTGTCCTGTTAGGGTGAGGAGAATGGTTCGAGTAGTATAGGCGCTTGTTAGGGAGGTGGCGATGAGAGTAATAAATAGGGCTCAGGCGTTGGTATACGATGTGTTTGTGGCTTCGATGATGAGGTCTTTGGAGTAGAAGCCTGTGAGGAAGGGTATTCCTGTGAGTGCCAGGCTGCCAATGGTTAGGGAAGTTGAGGTGAGGGGTATTGTTTTAAATAGGCCTCCTATTTTTCGAATGTCTTGTTCGTTGCTTAGGTTGTGGATGATGGATCCGGAGCATATAAAAAGTATGGCTTTAAAGAAGGCATGGGTGCAGATGTGTAGGAATGCTAGGTGTGGTTGGTTGATGCCAATGGTAACCATTATTAGGCCTAGTTGGCTTGAGGTGGAGAAGGCTACAATTTTTTTAATATCATTTTGTGCGAGGGCACAGATGGCTATAAAGAGGGTGGTGATAGCTCCTAGGCATAGTGTGAGACTTTGAATTAGTATATTGGTTTCTATTAGAGGGTGGAAGCGAATGAGTAGGAACACCCCGGCGACGACTATGGTGCTGGAGTGAAGTAGAGCTGAGACTGGAGTCGGGCCTTCTATGGCAGAGGGTAGTCAGGGGTGGAGGCCAAATTGAGCTGATTTTCCTGCTGCTGCTAGGAGGAGGCCTATTAGTGGGAGGGAGCTTGGGTTGGAGTTTAGGGTTAGTATTTGTTGAAAGTCCCATGAGTTGCAATGTAGGAGGAATCATGCTATAGCTAGGATGAGACCAATGTCGCCGATGCGGTTGTATAGGATTGCCTGGATGGCTGCTGTGTTAGCATCTGCTCGAGCGTGCCACCAGCTAATTAAGAGGAATGATATAATCCCCACGCCCTCCCAGCCGATAAAGAACTGGAAGAGGTTGTTAGCAGTAACTAGAATTAGTATGGTGATAAGGAAAATGAGAAGGTATTTGAAGAATTGGTTGATGCTTGGGTCTGAGTTTATGTACCATAGTGAGAATTCTATAATAGATCAGGTGATGAATAGTGCAATTGGAATGAATATTATGGAGAAGTAATCTAGTTTAAAGCTTAGTGTTAGGCTTAATGTTTGAGTCACTACTCAATGTCAGCTTCAAATGGTTGTTTCTTGGTTTAGAAAGATGAATAGGGTTGTTGGGATGAGGCTGGTGATGAAGGCATATATTACGGTTATTTTTACGTAGTTTGGGTATGAGCGTTTTTTATTAGGACTGATGAGGGAAGCAAAAACTGGAAGAGTTAGGGAGGTAAGGGTTGTTATTATGATGGAGGTGCACATGATTACTACTTTTATTTGGAGTTGCACCAATGTTTTTGACTCCTAAGGTCAACGGATGGCTGTTATCCTTTAAAAGTTGAGAAAACCGTAGTTTTAAGTACGGAGATGTGGATTAGCAGTCCTTATGGGTTTTCTCGGTAAATAAGGGGTGGTGAGCCTCTGTAGTTAGATTCACAATCTAATGTTTTAGTTAAACTATATCTACAGGAAGTGAACCCTAGGATGATGTTGGGGTTGAAAGATAGAAGAATAATTGGGGCGAGGTGTATGAGTATTAGTGTATTTTCTCGTGTGAAGGGGGGTTTTATGTTAATTATGTGATGCGTAAGTGCTCCTCGTTGTATTGTGATGAATATGTGGAGGGAGTAGAGGGCTGTGATTAGTATATTAAGTCCTGTTAGTATGATGGTAATATGGGATCAGGAGAATGAGGTTGTGATTGCGAAGAGTTCGCCCAGTAGGTTGATGGTGGGGGGTAGGGCGAGATTGGTAAGGCTTGCTGTGAGCCATCAGAAAGCTGCTAGTGGAAGTAGGATTTGAAGTCCTCGAGATAGAAGTATGATGCGGCTGTGGGTGCGTTCATAGTTTGAGTTAGCTAAGCAGAAATATATGGAAGAGGTGAGTCCATGGGCAATTATAAGGATGGTTGCGCCAGAGAAGCTTCAGGGGGTTTGGATGAGGGAGGCTACGATTACAAGAGCCATGTGGCTTACGGAGGAGTATGCGATGAGTGATTTTAGATCTGTTTGTCGGAGGCATGTTAGACTTGTTATGATTATGCCTCATAGGGATAGTATGAGGAATGGATAGGCTATGTATTCTGTCAGAGGGTCAAGGATAGGGGTGAGTCGTATTATGCCGTAGCCACCTAGTTTTAGGAGTACTGCGGCAAGAACTATTGATCCTGCAATGGGAGCTTCAACATGGGCTTTGGGAAGTCATAGGTGTAAGCCATATAGGGGTATTTTTGTCATGAAGGCTATTATGCATGCTAGTCAGGTAAAGCCGTGGGATCAGGTGGTTGTTAGTTTTCGGTTTGTGAGCGTTAGTAGTGTAATGTTTAGTGAGCCTGTGTTGTTATAGGTGTGGCTTAGTATGATGAGTAGGGGCAGGGAGCCGGCTAGTGTGTAGAATAGAAAATATGTACTTGCATTAAGACGTTCTGCTTGGTTGCCTCATTTAGTAATGATAATTAGAGTAGGAATGAGGGTGGTTTCAAATAGGATGTAAAATATAATTAGTTCTGTGGTTATGAATGTTAGAATTAGGGTGATTTGTAGAAGAATTATTATGGAGAGAAAGAGTTTCTTTTGTGAGGGAGGTTCGTTGCATAGGTGATATTGGCTTGCTATGATTATGAGAGGTAGGAGTCAGATAGTTAGCGTTAGGAGAGGTGTTGTTAGTGGGTCAGAGGATAGGTAGGTTGAGTGGTTGAGGAGGTTGGTATTGGTTTGGTTGAAGAATAGCAAGGGAATGAGGCTAATGGTTAGGCTGTGTACAGTCAGGTTGATTCAGATTATATCATTTTTGGAGAGTCATGTTATAGGTAGTAGTATGGTTGTGGGGATAATTACTTTTAGCATTGAAGCAGGTTCAGGTTGTGAATGTAGTCTAGTCCGTATGTGTTGGAAATTGAGACTAGTAAGGCAAGACCTACTGCTGCTTCACAAGCGGCGAATACTAGTAAGATGATTGGTATAATATTAATTAGGGGAGAGTGTGTGTTTAAGGCAATAAGGGTGGTTATGATAAAGAGTGATATTATCATTCCTTCTAGGCAGAGGAGAGAAGCTATTAGGTGTGAGCGGTAGGTTAATATGCCTAGAAGAGAGATGGTAAATGCTAATATAATATTTATGTAGGTAGGGGTCATTTGGTTAGTATGATTATCATAATCTAATGAGTCGAAATCATTTGTTTTATTTAAACTACTTACCAATTCGACTCAATCTAACCCCTTTTGAGTTCATTCGTAGGTTAGGCTGAGGATTAGGATAATAATGAAAGCGATGGTTGATTTGATTATTATTGGGAGGTTTGTTGTTTGAATGGCTCATGGTAGGGATAGTAGTAGGGCAATTTCTATGTCGAATAGTAGGAAGGTAATGGCGATTAGGAAAAACTTTATTGAGAACGGAGTACGAGCGGGGTTTAAGGGGTCAAATCCGCATTCGTAGGGGCTAGTTTTTTCTGCATAGGAGTTAAGTTGGGGTAATCAGAATATGATGATTATCAGTAGTGTGGTTAATAGGGTGTTGATTGTTAAGGCTAGTACTAGGTTAATTACTCTTTTTTGAATGTTGTCAAAGCTGGTTGATTGGAAGTCAACTGTACTGGTTATACTAAAAGAGTAGGATCCTCATCAATAGATAGAAATATAGAGGAGTAGTCAGACAACGTCTACAAAGTGTCAATATCAGGCGGCAGCTTCGAAGCCGAAATGGTGGTTTGATGTGAAGTGGTATAGTAGTTGACGGATGAGGCAAATAAAGAGGAATGTGGATCCAATAATGACGTGGAGCCCGTGGAAGCCTGTGGTAATGAAGAATGTTGAACCGTAAATACCATCAGAGATGGTGAATGGCGCTTCAAAGTATTCTGAGATTTGTAGCAGGGTGAAATAAGTGCCTAGTAGGATTGTGATGGACAGGGCTTGGATTGTTTGTTTTCGATCGTTGTTTATGAGGCTGTGATGGGCTCAGGTGATTGTAACTCCGGATGCGAGTAGTACAGAGGTGTTTAGGAGGGGCACCTCTAGGGGGTTTAGTGGGGTAATGCCTGTTGGTGGTCAGTGGCCTCCTAAGCAGGGTGTTGGGGCGAGGCTTGAGTGGTAAAATGCTCAGAAGAAGCCGATAAAGAAGAATACTTCTGAGATAATGAATAGTGTTATTCCGCATCGAAGGCCTTTTTGGACAGATGCTGTGTGGTGGCCTTGGTACGTGCTTTCTCGTACAATATCGCGTCATCATTGATATAGGGTTAGTGTATTGGTTAGTAGGCCTAGTATTAGTAAGGTGGTAGAGTAGAAGTGAAATCATATGATTAAGCCCGATGTTATTAAGAAGGCTGACAGAGCTCCTGTCAGTGGTCAGGGACTGGGTTTAACTATGTGATAAGCATGGGTTTGGTGGGTCATTAAGTGTTGTTGTGTAGGTAGAGGCTAATTAGGAGTGTGAAGATGTAGGCTTGAATTAGGGCTACTGCAATCTCTAGAATAGTTAATAGTGCTAGGAGTATAGAAGTTAGCAGGGTTAAGGAGAAGTTAGTGGTTGATAGTGCTAATACAGCGTCTCCAACTAGGTGTATTAGTAGGTGACCAGCTGTAATATTTGCAGTTAGTCGTACGGCCAGGGCTACCGGTTGGATAAGTAGGCTGACAGTTTCGATTATCACTAATATGGGAATGAGAGGTGTGGGTGTACCTTGTGGTAGAAGGTGGGCTAGGGAATTTTTGGTTTTAAAGCGAAGTCCTATGATCACTGTGCCTGTTCATAGAGGGATCGCTATGGCTAGGTTTATGGAGAGTTGGGTGGTTGGTGTGAACGAGTGGGGCAGAAGTCCTAAGAGGTTTGTTGTAGTGATAAAGGTAATTAGAGATATTAGTATTAGAGACCAGGTTAGTCCTTTAGCATTATGAGCTATCATTATTTGTTTTAGGGCTAATTGAATCAGGTTTTGTTGAATGGTTGTCAGTCGATTATTAATAGGGTGTTTAGAGGTTAGGACTAGTAGGGTGGGGAATAGGATGATGGGGATTGTGGCGGGTTGATTTAGAATTGTTGGGATTGAGAATTGGGTAAACAGATTTTCGTTCATTTTGGTTGTCAGCGAATATTGTGAGTTTGTAGGTTAGGGTTTTTTGTAAGAGGCAGTTGGCGGGGGTTTATGTTTAGTAGCTTTAATTGCATGATAAGGTATAGTGTAAGAAGCATCGTCATAATAGTAGTAAATCATGTCGATGTGTCTAACTGGGGCATTTCACTGTAGAGGGCGTGTCCCCCATCTTTAACTTAAAAGGTTAATGCTAGGATAGCTGTACAGTGGGTTTGTAGGGTATTTTGAGGGTGGAGGGAATAATGGGCTATTTATAGGGTAAATACAGGCCCTATTTCAAAGATTTTTAGCGGGATTAGCTCTGCAACAATTGGTATGAAGCTGTGGTTTGCGCCGCAGATTTCTGAGCATTGTCCATAATAGACGCCTGGTCGCGTGGCCGTGAATACAGTTTGATTTAAGCGTCCGGGCACTGCATCTGTTTTGAGGCCTAGTGTGGGAATAGTTCATGAATGTAAGACGTCTTGAGATGTAATTATTATACGTACAGGGGCTTCAATTGGGAGGACTACTCGATTGTCAACTTCTAGAAGTCGAAGATCTCCCGGATTCAAGAATAGCGGGGGTAATATGTAGGAGTTAAAAATTAGGCCCCCATAGTCCGTGTATTCATAGGTTCAGTACCATTGGTGTCCGATTGATTTGATGGTGAAGGA
>NW_027257662.1:0-29500 GCF_043159975.1 Macaca nemestrina | reverse complement strand
TCCTTGGACTCTCAAATTTCATAAGAGTTTTCGTGGAGTTTTCTGATATAGAAAATGTAGCCCATTTTTTACCGTCTCATGGGCTACACCTTGACCTAACGTTTTTGCGGGGAGGCGTTTGCGCTCACTTTGTAACCTTTATCAGGGTTTGCTGAAGATGGCGGTATATAGGCTGAGCAAGAGAGGGTGGGGTAGATCGGGGTTTATCGATTATGAAACAGGCTCCTCTAGGGGGATGTAAAGCACCGTCAAGTCCTTTGAGTTTTAAGCCGTTGCTCGTAGTATTCTGGCGAGTAGTTTTGTTGTTTAACTACTGAGGTTTAGGGCCAAGCATAGTGGGGTGTCTAATCCCAGTTTGGGTCCTGGCTATTGTGTGTTCAGAAGCTTTAAAGCCACTTTCGTAGTTTATTTTACATCAGCTAGGGTTTTACAGTTTAGATGGAGTTTAGCTTTATTGTGCCAGATCTTAAACACCCTCTACGCCGATCTCTATTAGCTAGGGTCAATCGTGTGACCGCGGTGGCTGGCACGAGATTGACCAACCCTAAATATAGCATGGCTTAGTTAAACTTTCGTTCATTGCTAAATGTTTATCACTGCTGTCTCCCGTGGGGGTGTGGCTAGGCAAAGCGTTTTGAGCTGCGTGTGCGTGCTTGATGCTTGCTCCTCTTCGTCATAATGGTTTGTAGGGCGTCTTCACTGGAGCGGGGATGCTTGCATGTGTAGTCTTGCTAAAAGCCAATAGAAAGGCCAGGACCAAGCCTATTTGTTTATGGGGTGTGCAAACCCGTCTAGGCATTTTCAGTGTCTTGCTTTGGGTGGTTAAGCTACATAAACGGGGGTGTTGGCATAATTGTGGGGTAATTTCTTTCGGGTTGTGTGGTGGGAGTTTGATGAGGGTTAGTGTTAAGAGTGTTTAGTGAAGTAAATATTTGTTAGTTGAGGGAATGGCAGTTGGAGTTGTGCAAACCTAAAAGATGAAAATATAGGCTCCGATCGGATATATTAAGACTTTTGTTTTTGGGTTTGGCAAGAGTGGGTTTTGGGTGAAGATTGGAGATGGGGGTGGGGGGGTTTGATGAGATATTGCCATGGTTATGTGGTGTGGTGTTACCAGGGTAATTATTAGTATGTCCTACAAGCATGAATTAAATAACACCTTGCTTAAGGTCTGCGGGGAGCTAGAATATTGAACGTAGGTGCGATCAATAGCTGTATTGTACTAGGAATCAAAGACAGGCGCATTCAGGACGGGATGTGGTGGGAGTCAGCATTCTGCAATGGGGTTGCGTGCGGACCAGAGATAAAAGATACCAAATGCATGGAAAGCTCCCGTGACTGGTTAATAGGGTGATAGACCCGTGATCCATCGAGATGTCTTATTTAAGGGGAACGTGTGGGCGATCTTGGTTGTTATGGCCCTGAGGTAAGAACCAGATGCCGGATACAGTTCAGGTATAGCTACCCCCACGAGTTATGGCCCGGAGCGAGGAGAGTAGTACTCTTGTGCGGGATGTTGGTTTCACGGAGGATGGTGAGCAAGGGATTCCTAAGTGAGGGGGGGCATCCGTAGTGAGGAGGATTATTTAATAGGTATGTGCTATGTACGATGAACGATTTAATGTACTATGGACGACTGGCATGGACTGGTGTGGTCAATATTCGTAGGGAAGGTGATTTAATTTGGAGTAGGTCACGCTATGTACTACTGTTGATGGTTCCTAGGAGGGTTCTTGCTTGTAAGCATGCTTTTCGAGAATGTTAAGTTGATATGTAATAATATGTTTTATGTACAGTCAAGCATATATAGTACTATATAATATACATGGTGACTAGCAGTAATGCACGAATTACATAATAATATAATGAGTGGGTTGTACTGAGTTGTGCTGTGGAGACCATACAACATAAGAATACAGAAAGTAGTTTAAATTAGAATACCAGCTTTGGGTGCTGGTGGTGGAGTTGGATACTTTCTTTCTGATTGCCCTAGGAAGAATGTTTCATTTCTGGTTTACAAGGCCAGTGTATTAGTTTATACTACGAGGGCAAGTTCACTTGAGTAGGTTGTTTTCGATTAGGGAGGCTAGTGGTATTAGGATTAGAATTGTTGTGAAGTATATTATGGATGCTACTTGGCCGATGGTGATAAGGGGTTGGGTTATTGGTTCGCTTCCAATTCAGGTGAGGGTTAGTAGGGTCGTGACTAGGAGTCAGAATAGGAATTGGCTGAGTGGGCGAAATATTATGCTTTGTTGTTTGGATTTGTGGAGTATGGGGATGGTTGCTAGGATGAAGATTGATAGGAAGAGTGCTAACACACCCCCTAATTTGTTGGGGACAGATCGCAGGATTGTGTATGCGAATAGGAAGTATCATTCCGGCTTGATGTGTGGGGGGGTATTTAGTGGGTCAGCTGGAATATAGTTGTTTGGGTCGTTTAGGAGATTGGGTAAGAATAGTGTTAGTGTTGCTAGGGCAAAGAGAAGGAGGATTAGGCCTAGGATGTCTTTGATTGTGTAGTAGGGGTGAAAGGTGATTTTATCCGAGTCGGAGGAAATTCCGCAGGGGTTGTTTGATCCTGTTTCGTGTAGGAAAAGTAGGTGTACGCTGTGAGGGCGACGATGATGAAGGGTAGGATGAAGTGCAGGGTGAAGAATCGTGTGAGAGTAGGGCTGCCAATGGCGTATCCACCTCAGATTCATTGGACGATATTAGTTCCGATATAGGGGATTGCTGACAGTAAGTTTGTGATTACGGTTGCCCCCCAGAATGATATTTGGCCTCATGGGAGAACGTAGCCCATGAAAGCCGTTGTCATTGTTATAAGAAGGAGTATAATCCCGATGTTTCAGGTTTCTTGAAGAAGGTATGAGCCGTAGTAGAGGCCTCGGCCTATGTGTAGGAAAAGGCAGATGAAGAGTGCAGAGGCACCATTGGCGTGGAGGTAGCGAGTGGTCCAGCCGTAGTTGACATCTCGGGTAATGTGTGCAATTGAGGAGAAGGCAGAGGAGGTGTCTGGTGAGTAGTGTATTGCTAAGAATAAGCCTGTGATGATTTGTAGAGTTAGGCAGGCTGCAAGGAGTGAGCCGAAGTTTCATCACATGGAGAGGTTAGGCGGGGTGGGTAAGTCAATGAGGGAGTGGTTAATTATTTTTATGATTGGGTTGGATTTACGTATTGGAGTCATTGGTGCTTTTATAGTTGAAATACAACGATGGTTTTTCATATCATTAGTTATGGTTGGAGTCCATATGGAAGCGATGATGTATGTTCTGTTTACATTGAGTGTACTGTTAGTTATGGGGTTTGTGGGTTTTTCTTCCAAGCCTTCTCCTATTTATGGGGGTTTAGCGTTAATTGTTAGTGGTGTGGTTGGTTGTGTGATTGTTTTGAATTGTGGGGGGGTTTATATGGGTTTAATGATGTTTTTGGTTTATCTGGGAGGTATGATAGTTGTTTTTGGTTATACTACAGCAATAGCTATTGAAGAATACCCTGAGACATGAGGTTCGGGGTTTGAGGTTTTAGGGGGTCTTTTAGTAGGGTTGATGATGGAGGTGGTATTGGTTCTATGGGTTTTAAGTTTAGATGAGGCAGTAGTAGTGGTGGTCGGTTTTAGTGATACTGGTGATTGGGTGATTTTTGAGGAGGAGGGGTCGGGGCTTATTCGAGGTGATTCTATTGGTGCGGGTGCCTTATATGATTATGGGCGTTGATTAGTGGTGGTTGCTGGTTGGACGCTGTTTGTTGGTGTGTACGTTGTGATTGAGATTATTCGGGGCAATAGGTTATATTATTAAGAGTAGGGCTAGAGTAAGGGGGATGAGGAAGGAAAGGGAATAGAGTTTGATTATGCCTTTTTGGGGGGTTACGGTTATGGAAGCGGTGGTGTGTGCTTGTGAGATTATTTTGGGTATGGATTTTTCTAGTCATGTTAAGTCTAATAGGAGGAGAGCTAAGTTTTGGCTTATAAGTAGATTTTGATAGGGGACTATGCGGTGAATTGTGGTGGGGAAGTATCCTAGTATGCTGGAGAATTTGAATATTTGTGATGGGTTTTTTATTTTTAGTTTGTTTGTTATTAGAGTGAGGTCTAGAGCTGCTAGGAAGCCTAGGGCGGTTGCGCATAGGGCTGAGAGTTTTAAGTAGAGGGGTATTGTTGGTTGGAGGGGTGTGGTGGGGGGGATGCTATTGGTGATAAGAAATCCTGTGATTATGCTGCCTATTGTGAGGCGTTTAATTGGGTTTAGTAGGGCGGGGTTGTTTTCGTTAATGCTTGTTAGGGCTGGGAAGCGGGGTTGTCCTGTTAGGGTGAGGAGAATGGTTCGAGTAGTATAGGCGCTTGTTAGGGAGGTGGCGATGAGAGTAATAAATAGGGCTCAGGCGTTGGTATACGATGTGTTTGTGGCTTCGATGATGAGGTCTTTGGAGTAGAAGCCTGTGAGGAAGGGTATTCCTGTGAGTGCCAGGCTGCCAATGGTTAGGGAAGTTGAGGTGAGGGGTATTGTTTTAAATAGGCCTCCTATTTTTCGAATGTCTTGTTCGTTGCTTAGGTTGTGGATGATGGATCCGGAGCATATAAAAAGTATGGCTTTAAAGAAGGCATGGGTGCAGATGTGTAGGAATGCTAGGTGTGGTTGGTTGATGCCAATGGTAACCATTATTAGGCCTAGTTGCTTGAGGTGGAGAAGGCTACAATTTTTTTAATATCATTTTGTGCGAGGGCACAGATGGCTATAAAGAGGGTGGTGATAGCTCCTAGGCATAGTGTGAGACTTTGAATTAGTATATTGGTTTCTATTAGAGGGTGGAAGCGAATGAGTAGGAACACCCCGGCGACGACTATGGTGCTGGAGTGAAGTAGAGCTGAGACTGGAGTCGGGCCTTCTATGGCAGAGGGTAGTCAGGGGTGGAGGCCAAATTGAGCTGATTTTCCTGCTGCTGCTAGGAGGAGGCCTATTAGTGGGAGGGAGCTTGGGTTGGAGTTTAGGGTTAGTATTTGTTGAAAGTCCCATGAGTTGCAATGTAGGAGGAATCATGCTATAGCTAGGATGAGACCAATGTCGCCGATGCGGTTGTATAGGATTGCCTGGATGGCTGCTGTGTTAGCATCTGCTCGAGCGTGCCACCAGCTAATTAAGAGGAATGATATAATCCCCACGCCCTCCCAGCCGATAAAGAACTGGAAGAGGTTGTTAGCAGTAACTAGAATTAGTATGGTGATAAGGAAAATGAGAAGGTATTTGAAGAATTGGTTGATGCTTGGGTCTGAGTTTATGTACCATAGTGAGAATTCTATAATAGATCAGGTGATGAATAGTGCAATTGGAATGAATATTATGGAGAAGTAATCTAGTTTAAAGCTTAGTGTTAGGCTTAATGTTTGAGTCACTACTCAATGTCAGCTTCAAATGGTTGTTTCTTGGTTTAGAAAGATGAATAGGGTTGTTGGGATGAGGCTGGTGATGAAGGCATATATTACGGTTATTTTTACGTAGTTTGGGTATGAGCGTTTTTTATTAGGACTGATGAGGGAAGCAAAAACTGGAAGAGTTAGGGAGGTAAGGGTTGTTATTATGATGGAGGTGCACATGATTACTACTTTTATTTGGAGTTGCACCAATGTTTTTGACTCCTAAGGTCAACGGATGGCTGTTATCCTTTAAAAGTTGAGAAAACCGTAGTTTTAAGTACGGAGATGTGGATTAGCAGTCCTTATGGGTTTTCTCGGTAAATAAGGGGTGGTGAGCCTCTGTAGTTAGATTCACAATCTAATGTTTTAGTTAAACTATATCTACAGGAAGTGAACCCTAGGATGATGTTGGGGTTGAAAGATAGAAGAATAATTGGGGCGAGGTGTATGAGTATTAGTGTATTTTCTCGTGTGAAGGGGGGTTTTATGTTAATTATGTGATGCGTAAGTGCTCCTCGTTGTATTGTGATGAATATGTGGAGGGAGTAGAGGGCTGTGATTAGTATATTAAGTCCTGTTAGTATGATGGTAATATGGGATCAGGAGAATGAGGTTGTGATTGCGAAGAGTTCGCCCAGTAGGTTGATGGTGGGGGGTAGGGCGAGATTGGTAAGGCTTGCTGTGAGCCATCAGAAAGCTGCTAGTGGAAGTAGGATTTGAAGTCCTCGAGATAGAAGTATGATGCGGCTGTGGGTGCGTTCATAGTTTGAGTTAGCTAAGCAGAAATATATGGAAGAGGTGAGTCCATGGGCAATTATAAGGATGGTTGCGCCAGAGAAGCTTCAGGGGGTTTGGATGAGGGAGGCTACGATTACAAGAGCCATGTGGCTTACGGAGGAGTATGCGATGAGTGATTTTAGATCTGTTTGTCGGAGGCATGTTAGACTTGTTATGATTATGCCTCATAGGGATAGTATGAGGAATGGATAGGCTATGTATTCTGTCAGAGGGTCAAGGATAGGGGTGAGTCGTATTATGCCGTAGCCACCTAGTTTTAGGAGTACTGCGGCAAGAACTATTGATCCTGCAATGGGAGCTTCAACATGGGCTTTGGGAAGTCATAGGTGTAAGCCATATAGGGGTATTTTTGTCATGAAGGCTATTATGCATGCTAGTCAGGTAAAGCCGTGGGATCAGGTGGTTGTTAGTTTTCGGTTTGTGAGCGTTAGTAGTGTAATGTTTAGTGAGCCTGTGTTGTTATAGGTGTGGCTTAGTATGATGAGTAGGGGCAGGGAGCCGGCTAGTGTGTAGAATAGAAAATATGTACTTGCATTAAGACGTTCTGCTTGGTTGCCTCATTTAGTAATGATAATTAGAGTAGGAATGAGGGTGGTTTCAAATAGGATGTAAAATATAATTAGTTCTGTGGTTATGAATGTTAGAATTAGGGTGATTTGTAGAAGAATTATTATGGAGAGAAAGAGTTTCTTTTGTGAGGGAGGTTCGTTGCATAGGTGATATTGGCTTGCTATGATTATGAGAGGTAGGAGTCAGATAGTTAGCGTTAGGAGAGGTGTTGTTAGTGGGTCAGAGGATAGGTAGGTTGAGTGGTTGAGGAGGTTGGTATTGGTTTGGTTGAAGAATAGCAAGGGAATGAGGCTAATGGTTAGGCTGTGTACAGTCAGGTTGATTCAGATTATATCATTTTTGGAGAGTCATGTTATAGGTAGTAGTATGGTTGTGGGGATAATTACTTTTAGCATTGAAGCAGGTTCAGGTTGTGAATGTAGTCTAGTCCGTATGTGTTGGAAATTGAGACTAGTAAGGCAAGACCTACTGCTGCTTCACAAGCGGCGAATACTAGTAAGATGATTGGTATAATATTAATTAGGGGAGAGTGTGTGTTTAAGGCAATAAGGGTGGTTATGATAAAGAGTGATATTATCATTCCTTCTAGGCAGAGGAGAGAAGCTATTAGGTGTGAGCGGTAGGTTAATATGCCTAGAAGAGAGATGGTAAATGCTAATATAATATTTATGTAGGTAGGGGTCATTTGGTTAGTATGATTATCATAATCTAATGAGTCGAAATCATTTGTTTTATTTAAACTACTTACCAATTCGACTCAATCTAACCCCTTTTGAGTTCATTCGTAGGTTAGGCTGAGGATTAGGATAATAATGAAAGCGATGGTTGATTTGATTATTATTGGGAGGTTTGTTGTTTGAATGGCTCATGGTAGGGATAGTAGTAGGGCAATTTCTATGTCGAATAGTAGGAAGGTAATGGCGATTAGGAAAAACTTTATTGAGAACGGAGTACGAGCGGGGTTTAAGGGGTCAAATCCGCATTCGTAGGGGCTAGTTTTTTCTGCATAGGAGTTAAGTTGGGGTAATCAGAATATGATGATTATCAGTAGTGTGGTTAATAGGGTGTTGATTGTTAAGGCTAGTACTAGGTTAATTACTCTTTTTTGAATGTTGTCAAAGCTGGTTGATTGGAAGTCAACTGTACTGGTTATACTAAAAGAGTAGGATCCTCATCAATAGATAGAAATATAGAGGAGTAGTCAGACAACGTCTACAAAGTGTCAATATCAGGCGGCAGCTTCGAAGCCGAAATGGTGGTTTGATGTGAAGTGGTATAGTAGTTGACGGATGAGGCAAATAAAGAGGAATGTGGATCCAATAATGACGTGGAGCCCGTGGAAGCCTGTGGTAATGAAGAATGTTGAACCGTAAATACCATCAGAGATGGTGAATGGCGCTTCAAAGTATTCTGAGATTTGTAGCAGGGTGAAATAAGTGCCTAGTAGGATTGTGATGGACAGGGCTTGGATTGTTTGTTTTCGATCGTTGTTTATGAGGCTGTGATGGGCTCAGGTGATTGTAACTCCGGATGCGAGTAGTACAGAGGTGTTTAGGAGGGGCACCTCTAGGGGGTTTAGTGGGGTAATGCCTGTTGGTGGTCAGTGGCCTCCTAAGCAGGGTGTTGGGGCGAGGCTTGAGTGGTAAAATGCTCAGAAGAAGCCGATAAAGAAGAATACTTCTGAGATAATGAATAGTGTTATTCCGCATCGAAGGCCTTTTTGGACAGATGCTGTGTGGTGGCCTTGGTACGTGCTTTCTCGTACAATATCGCGTCATCATTGATATAGGGTTAGTGTATTGGTTAGTAGGCCTAGTATTAGTAAGGTGGTAGAGTAGAAGTGAAATCATATGATTAAGCCCGATGTTATTAAGAAGGCTGACAGAGCTCCTGTCAGTGGTCAGGGACTGGGTTTAACTATGTGATAAGCATGGGTTTGGTGGGTCATTAAGTGTTGTTGTGTAGGTAGAGGCTAATTAGGAGTGTGAAGATGTAGGCTTGAATTAGGGCTACTGCAATCTCTAGAATAGTTAATAGTGCTAGGAGTATAGAAGTTAGCAGGGTTAAGGAGAAGTTAGTGGTTGATAGTGCTAATACAGCGTCTCCAACTAGGTGTATTAGTAGGTGACCAGCTGTAATATTTGCAGTTAGTCGTACGGCCAGGGCTACCGGTTGGATAAGTAGGCTGACAGTTTCGATTATCACTAATATGGGAATGAGAGGTGTGGGTGTACCTTGTGGTAGAAGGTGGGCTAGGGAATTTTTGGTTTTAAAGCGAAGTCCTATGATCACTGTGCCTGTTCATAGAGGGATCGCTATGGCTAGGTTTATGGAGAGTTGGGTGGTTGGTGTGAACGAGTGGGGCAGAAGTCCTAAGAGGTTTGTTGTAGTGATAAAGGTAATTAGAGATATTAGTATTAGAGACCAGGTTAGTCCTTTAGCATTATGAGCTATCATTATTTGTTTTAGGGCTAATTGAATCAGGTTTTGTTGAATGGTTGTCAGTCGATTATTAATAGGGTGTTTAGAGGTTAGGACTAGTAGGGTGGGGAATAGGATGATGGGGATTGTGGCGGGTTGATTTAGAATTGTTGGGATTGAGAATTGGGTAAACAGATTTTCGTTCATTTTGGTTGTCAGCGAATATTGTGAGTTTGTAGGTTAGGGTTTTTTGTAAGAGGCAGTTGGCGGGGGTTTATGTTTAGTAGCTTTAATTGCATGATAAGGTATAGTGTAAGAAGCATCGTCATAATAGTAGTAAATCATGTCGATGTGTCTAACTGGGGCATTTCACTGTAGAGGGCGTGTCCCCCATCTTTAACTTAAAAGGTTAATGCTAGGATAGCTGTACAGTGGGTTTGTAGGGTATTTTGAGGGTGGAGGGAATAATGGGCTATTTATAGGGTAAATACAGGCCCTATTTCAAAGATTTTTAGCGGGATTAGCTCTGCAACAATTGGTATGAAGCTGTGGTTTGCGCCGCAGATTTCTGAGCATTGTCCATAATAGACGCCTGGTCGCGTGGCCGTGAATACAGTTTGATTTAAGCGTCCGGGCACTGCATCTGTTTTGAGGCCTAGTGTGGGAATAGTTCATGAATGTAAGACGTCTTGAGATGTAATTATTATACGTACAGGGGCTTCAATTGGGAGGACTACTCGATTGTCAACTTCTAGAAGTCGAAGATCTCCCGGATTCAAGAATAGCGGGGGTAATATGTAGGAGTTAAAAATTAGGCCCCCATAGTCCGTGTATTCATAGGTTCAGTACCATTGGTGTCCGATTGATTTGATGGTGAAGGATGGGTCGTTGATCTCATCTGTTAGGTATAGAATGCGTAGGGATGGGAGGGCGATTGAGATTAAGATAATTGCTGGTAAGATAGTTCAGATGGTTTCTATTTCTTGGGCGTCTGTGATGTTAGTATTGGTTAATTTTGTTGTGAGTGTTGAGAGTAAGGCATATAGTACTAGGGAGCTGATTAATAGTATAGCTATAAAAGCATGGTCATGAAAGGTGGTTAGTTCTTCTATAACAGGGGATGTGGCGTCTTGCAGGTTTAGTTGAACCGGGTGGGCCATGTAAGATATATAGGGTTTGGCCTATGATTTAGCTTTGACAAAGCTATGAAATGGTTTTTCTAATATCTTGTTGAAAAAGTTATAGGGGCTATAAGACTGGCTTGAAACCAGTTTTAGGGGGTTCGACTCTCTCCTTTTTCGTTTAGTTTGATATAGGTTGGCTCTTCGAATGTGTGGTAGGGTGGGGGGCAGCCATTTAGTCACTCTAGACTAGTAAGGGGCTGTTCGATTAGTAGTACTTTACGTTTTGAAGCAAAGGCTTCTCAGATCATGTAAATTATTAAAATTACCGCTACTAGTGAGATAAAGGAGCCCATAGACGATAGGATATTTCATGTAGTGTAGGCATCGGGGTAATCAGAGTAGCGTCGGGGTATTCCGGATAGGCCAAGGAAGTGTTGTGGAAAGAAGGTTAAATTTACGCCCACGAATATAACGATAAAGTGAGCTTTAGCACAAGTTTGGTTTAGTGTATAGCCTGAGAATAGAGGAAATCAGTGTACAAGGCCCCCTATAATGGCAAATACGGCTCCTATTGATAAAACATAATGGAAGTGGGCAACAACGTAGTATGTGTCGTGTAGTACGATATCTAGGGATGAGTTTGCTAAGATAATGCCGGTTAAGCCTCCTACGGTAAATAGGAAGATAAAGCCCAGGGCTCAAAGTATTGCTGGGGATCATTTAATGTTGCCTCCATGGAGCGTAGCAAGTCAGCTAAAAACTTTAACCCCAGTTGGGATCGCAATGATTATAGTGGCAGAGGTGAAGTAGGCTCGTGTGTCTACATCTATGCCAACTGTAAACATGTGGTGGGCCCATACAATGAAGCCTAAAAATCCGATTGATATCATAGCTCAAACTATACCCATGTACCCAAATGGTTCTTTTTTTCCAGAGTAATAGGCTACAATGTGGGAGACTACTCCGAAACCAGGAAGAATGAGGATGTAGACTTCGGGGTGGCCAAAGAATCAGAATAGGTGTTGGTATAGGATAGGGTCTCCTCCTCCAACGGGGTCAAAAAAGGTAGTATTGAGGTTGCGATCTGTTAGCAGTATGGTAATGCCAGCGGCTAAGACTGGTAGGGAGAGGAGTAAAAGGACTGCTGTGATTAAGATTGATCAGACAAATAAAGGGGTTTGGTATAGGGATATTGCGGGGGGTTTTATGTTGATGATAGTGGTAATAAAGTTGATGGCCCCTAGGATAGAGGAAATACCTGCCAGGTGGAGGGAGAAGATGATTAGGTCTACGGAAGCTCCTGGGTGGGAGAAGTTTCCTGCTAAAGGGGGGTATACCGTTCAACCTGTTCCAGCGCCAGCCTCTACTATGGCTGATGCTATTAGTAGCAGGAAAGAAGGAGGGAGGAGTCAGAAGCTTATGTTATTTAGGCGGGGAAATGCCATGTCGGGTGCGCCGATTATTAGGGGTACTAATCAATTCCCGAAACCCCCAATCATAATAGGTATGACTGTAAAGAAAATTATAACGAATGCGTGGGCCGTTACGATAACGTTGTAGATGTGGTCGTTTCCTAATAGGCTGCCGGGTTGACCTAGTTCAGCTCGGATAAGAAGGCTCAGGGCTGTACCTATAACTCCAGCTCATGCACCAAACAGTAAGTATAGGGTCCCAATATCTTTGTGGTTTGTTGAAAAGAGCCAACGGTTAATGAGCATAGGTGGTAAAATGGCTGAGTAAGTATTAGGCTGTAAACCTAAAGATGGAGGTCTAGTCCTCCTTTTACCAGCCCCGAGGTGATTTTCATGTTGAATTGCAAATTCAAAGGAGTAGTTTAGAGTTTCTGCCGGGGCTTCTCCCGCCTTTTTTTCCTGCGGCGGGAGAAGTGGATCAAAGCCAGTCGATTGGGGTGTTTAGCTGTTAACTAAGTTTTTGTGGGTTTGAATCCCATTGATCTAGTGAGGGCTTAGCTTAATTAAAGTGGTTGATTTGCGTTCAATTGATGCAGAGTAGGTGTTTGCAGTCCTTATGTGTTTCAGAAATTAAGTGTTTTTACTTACTAAGGGCTTTGAAGGCTCTTGGTCTTGTTTAACCTAAATTTCTAGTGGGTGGTTAAGACTAGGGGGGAGATTGGTAGTAAGAGGGTAGAGATGATAGTGAGTGAGGGGATGAGGGGTATGGGTTTTGTATTTTCGAGTTGTCATGTTATTTTTGTGTTATTGGATGTGGGGAGTAGTGTTAGGGAGGTGGTATAGATTAGGCGTATGTAGAAATATAGGTTAAGTAGGGTTATGATAGTTATGATAGAAGGGATAAGGAAGTTGTTGTTCATTGTGAGTTCTTGAATAATAATTCACTTGGGTAGGAAGCCGGTTAGAGGGGGTAAACCTCCTAGGGATATGAGGGTGAGTGCTGTTAGTGGTGCTAAGTAGGTTAATTTGTTCCAGGTGCGGGATAGTATAAGGGTTGTGGTGCTTGTGTTTAGGTTAAGGATTAGGAATATGGTGGTTGTTAGGGTGATGTATATGGTTAAATAGAGAATTGTAGTAGTTGGGTTGTACACTAATGTTATTATTATTCAGCCTATGTGAGTGATTGAAGAGTATCCTAGGATTTTGCGTAATTGTGTTTGGTTTAGACCCCCTCAGCTACCTACCGTGATGGATAGGGTAGAGAGGATTAGGAGGGTATGGGTGTTGATTGATGGGTGAATTTGGTATATGATTAAGATGGGGGCTAGTTTTTGTCATGTAAGAAGGAGCAGGCCGGAAGTTAAGGATGTCCCTTGAGTGACTTCTGGGACTCAGAAGTGGAACGGGGCTATTCCTAGTTTTATGGCAAGGGCGGTTGTTATTATTAGGGATGGGGTTTGGTTGATGTGGCTTGTTGTTGTTCAACATCCTGATAGTAGGTTGTTGGAGATGATTGCTATTATGAGGATTATGGATGCGGTGGTTTGTGTTAGGAAGTATTTGATAGCAGCTTCTGTAGAGCGGAGGTTTGTTTTTTTTATTAGAATTGGAATAAAGGCTAGTATGTTTATTTCTAGGCCTGTTCAGGCGAGAAATCAGTGTGAGCTTAGTGTTGTGATAAGTGTGCCTGTGATTATTGTGGTGTAGATGATGAGTTGGGCTAGTGGGTTGATTAGTATGGGAAGGATATGACCAACATTTTCGGGGTATGGGCCCGATAGCTTGATTAGCTGACCTTACTTTAGGATAGGGTGTATAGGGTAGCACGGAGAAGTTTGGGTTCTCAGGAGTAGGTTCGATGCCTGCAGTCCTAGAAATAAGAGGGTTGAGGCCTCTATTATTTACTCTATCAAAGTAACTCTTTTGTCAGACATATTTCTAGGTTTGAGGGGGAATGCTGGAGATTGCGATGGGTGTTGAGGTGGATCATATGAGTAGTGCTAGTGTGAGTGGGAGGAAGTTTTTTCATAGTAGGTGTATAAGTTGATCGTAACGGAATCGGGGGTGTGTTGCTCGGATTCATAGGAATAGGGAAGTCAGGAGTAGTGTTTTAATGGTGAAACATGTTGTGAATAGTTCTGGAGAGTGGGTGGGGTAGAATGTGCCTAGGAAAATTGTGGTTGTTAGGCCGTTTATTATGATGATGTTTGTGTATTCGGCTATGAAGAATAAGGCGAATGGACCTGCAGCGTATTCGATATTAAAGCCTGATACTAATTCTGATTCGCCTTCTATGAGGTCAAAGGGGGTTCGGTTTGTTTCTGCTAGTGTAGAGGCGAATCATATTATGGCTAGGGGTCATGATGGTAGGAGAAGTCATAGGTGTTCTTGCGTTGTAATGAGTGTGTTAAGGTTAAATGAGCCGCTTGTTAGTAGAACTGATAGTAGGATAATAGTGAGGGTAACTTCGTATGAAATTGTTTGGGCGACGGCTCGTAGGGCTCCGATTAGGGCATAGCTTGAGTTTGATGCTCATCCTGATCATAGGATGGAGTGGGCGATTAGGCTAAGTATAGCCAGGGTGAATAGGAGTCCGAGGTTGAAGTTGATTAGAGCGTTGGGTATGGGGAGGGGGGTTCATAGGAGGAGGGTAATGAAGAAGGCTAAAGCGGGTGCGATAATATAGAGGGTGGTGGTAGATGTTGAGGGTTTTAGGGGTTCTTTAGCGAAAAGTTTTACTGCATCAGCGAATGGTTGTAGTAGTCCGTATGGACCTACAACATTGGGTCCTTTTCGTAGTTGTATGTAGCCTAGTAACTTTCGTTCAATGAGTGTGAGGAATGCTATGGCGGCTAGTGTGGGTATAATTAGAAGTAGGAGGTTTACTGTGGTCATGGTGTTAAGAAGAGGGGTTGAACCTCTGGTTGTAAAGTTTTAAGTTTTATGCAATTACCGGGCTCTGCCATCTTAACAAACCAGTTTTCGGGTAGAGTATGTGGTATTTTGTTAAATTGAGATTAGGTCATTTATGTAATGAAGGCGCTTTGGTGAAGTGGGCCTTATTTCTCTTGTCCTTTCGTACATGGAGAAATACACAATAGATAGAAACCGACCTGGATTGCTCCGGTCTGAACTCAGATCACGTAGGACTTTAATCGTTGAACAAACGAACCCTTGATAGCTGCTGCACCATTAGGATGTCCTGATCCAACATCGAGGTCGTAAGCTCTATTGTCGATATGGACTCTAGAATAGAATTGCGCTGTTATCCCTAGGGTAACTTGTTCCGTTGATCAAATTATTGGATCAATTATGGGTTAGTTCGCTTTGACTTGTGTGGTCTTGGCATGTATTGTTCGGAGGTTTTGTTATGCTCCGAGGTCGCCCCCAACCAAAATTTTTAATACAGGTGTAGTAGTTTAGAGGTCCGTGGGTTTGTGAGGTTTTTGATTGTATTAATAAATTAAAGCTCCATAGGGTCTTCTCGTCTTATTGTTTTATGCCCGTCTCTTCACGGGCAGGTCAATTTCACTGGTTGAAAGTAAGGAGGGACAGTTAAACCCTCGTGGTGCCTTTCATGCGAGTCCCTATTTAAAGAACAAGTGATTATGCTACCTTTGCACGGTCAGGGTACCGCGGCCGTTAAACGTGTGTCACCGGGCAGGCAGTTGCCTCTAATACTAGTAATGCTAGAGGTGATGTTTTTGGTAAACAGGCGGGGTTTGAGTTTGCCGAGTTCCTTTTACTTTTTTTAACCTTTCCTTGAGGCATGCCAGTGTTGGGTTAACAGTGAAGGTAGCATGGGCTTGTTTGTGTTTGCTGTGCCTGGCTGTTAAGTGTCGGTGAGGCTTTCGGTCCGATTTAGGCTTATGCAGTGGAGAAAGTATTCATGTTACTTATACTAGCATTATTGCTTCTATATGGTGATAGATTAATCCAATGTGGTGTGAGGAGTTCAGTTATGTGTTTGGTATTTTGAGATCGTTAATGTTGAGCTTGAACGCTTTCTTAATTGATGGCTGCTTTTAAGCAACTATGGCAGTTAAGGGGTTTTACTCTCTCCGTAAGGTTTTTTCCTAGTGTCTAAAGAGCTGTCCCTCTTTAGGACTGACAATTAAGCTTACAGTGGGATTAGGAAGTTCTGTGGGTAAGCTTAAGGTTGAACTAAGATTCTGTCTTGGATAACCAGCTATCACCAGGCTCGGTAGGCTTGTCACCCCTACCCAGAAATCTTCCCACTATTTTGCTACATAGATGGGTGCGCTCTTTTAGCTGTTTTTGGGTAGCTCGTCTGGTTCGGGGAATTTGGCTTATAGTTCTCTTCGTAAAATTGTTTCTAGCTAATCCATTATGCGAAAGGTACAGGGGCTAGTCCTTGCTGTTTTGTGCTTAGGTGGTTTATCTATCTTTCCCTTGCGTTACTATATCTATAGCGCCAGATTAAAATTTCTATCGCCTATACTTTGTATAGGTAAATGGTTTAGTGTGTGTGTGTTGGTTTGTTATTAGTGTTGATTATGCTTTGGGGCTAGTATTGGCTCAAGGTAATCAAGTGATGTTGAGATTTTCTGGGTGTAAGCCAGGTGCTTTATATTAAGCTATACCTTGATTTATCCAAGTGCACCTTCCAGTACACTTACCATGTTACGACTTATCCCCTCTATATAGATACTGGGGTGTTTAGTTAAGATGCTCCTTTAATATATTTGAGGGGGAGTGACGGGCGGTGTGTGCGCGCTTTATGGCCTCGTTCAATTAAGCACTCTATTCTTAATTTACTGCTAAATCCTCCTTGGACTCTCAAATTTCATAAGAGTTTTCGTGGAGTTTTCTGATATAGAAAATGTAGCCCATTTTTTACCGTCTCATGGGCTACACCTTGACCTAACGTTTTTGCGGGGAGGCGTTTGCGCTCACTTTGTAACCTTTATCAGGGTTTGCTGAAGATGGCGGTATATAGGCTGAGCAAGAGAGGGTGGGGTAGATCGGGGTTTATCGATTATGAAACAGGCTCCTCTAGGGGATGTAAAGCACCGTCAAGTCCTTTGAGTTTTAAGCCGTTGCTCGTAGTATTCTGGCGAGTAGTTTTGTTGTTTAACTACTGAGGTTTAGGGCCAAGCATAGTGGGGTGTCTAATCCCAGTTTGGGTCTGGCTATTGTGTGTTCAGAAGCTTTAAAGCCACTTTCGTAGTTTATTTACATCAGCTAGGGTTTTACAGTTTAGATGGAGTTTAGCTTTATTGTGCCAGATCTTAAACACCCTCTACGCCGATCTCTATTAGCTAGGGTCAATCGTGTGACCGCGGTGGCTGGCACGAGATTGACCAACCCTAAATATAGCATGGCTTAGTTAAACTTTCGTTCATTGCTAAATGTTTATCACTGCTGTCTCCCGTGGGGGTGTGGCTAGGCAAAGCGTTTTGAGCTGCGTGTGCGTGCTTGATGCTTGCTCCTCTTCGTCATAATGGTTTGTAGGGCGTCTTCACTGGAGCGGGGATGCTTGCATGTGTAGTCTTGCTAAAAGCCAATAGAAAGGCCAGGACCAAGCCTATTTGTTTATGGGGTGTGCAAACCCGTCTAGGCATTTTCAGTGTCTTGCTTTGGGTGGTTAAGCTACATAAACGGGGGTGTTGGCATAATTGTGGGGTAATTTCTTTCGGGTTGTGTGGTGGGGAGTTTGATGAGGGTTAGTGTTAAGAGTGTTTAGTGAAGTAAATATTTGTTAGTTGAGGGAATGGCAGTTGGAGTTGTGCAAACCTAAAAGATGAAAATATAGGCTCCGATCGGATATATTAAGACTTTTGTTTTTGGGGTTGGCAAGAGTGGGTTTTGGGTGAAGATTGGAGATGGGGGTGGGGGGGTTTGATGAGATATTGCCATGGTTATGTGGTGGTGGTGTTACCAGGGTAATTATTAGTATGTCCTACAAGCATGAATTAAATAACACCTTGCTTAAGGTCTGCGGGGAGCTAGAATATTGAACGTAGGTGCGATCAATAGCTGTATTGTACTAGGAATCAAAGACAGGCGCATTCAGGACGGGATGTGGTGGGAGTCAGCATTCTGCAATGGGGTTGCGTGCGGACCAGAGATAAAAGATACCAAATGCATGGAAAGCTCCCGTGACTGGTTAATAGGGTGATAGACCCGTGATCCATCGAGATGTCTTATTTAGGGGAACGTGTGGGCGATCTTGGTTGTTATGGCCCTGAGGTAAGAACCAGATGCCGGATACAGTTCAGGTATAGCTACCCCCACGAGTTATGGGCCCGGAGCGAGGAGAGTAGTACTCTTGTGCGGGATGTTGGTTTCACGGAGGATGGTGAGCAAGGGATTCCTAAGTGAGGGGGGGCATCCGTAGTGAGGAGGATTATTTAATAGGTATGTGCTATGTACGATGAACGATTTAATGTACTATGGACGACTGGCATGGACTGGTGTGGTCAATATTCGTAGGGAAGGTGATTTAATTTGGAGTAGGTCACGCTATGTACTACTGTTGATGGTTCCTAGGAGGGTTCTTGCTTGTAAGCATGCTTTTCGAGAATGTTAAGTTGATATGTAATAATATGTTTTATGTACAGTCAAGCATATATAGTACTATATAATATACATGGTGACTAGCAGTAATGCACGAATTACATAATAATATAATGAGTGGGTTGTACTGAGTTGTGCTGTGGAGACCATACAACATAAGAATACAGAAAGTAGTTTAAATTAGAATACCAGCTTTGGGTGCTGGTGGTGGAGTTGGATACTTTCTTTCTGATTGCCCTAGGAAGAATGTTTCATTTCTGGTTTACAAGGCCAGTGTATTAGTTTATACTACGAGGGCAAGTTCACTTGAGTAGGTTGTTTTCGATTAGGGAGGTCTAGTGGTATTAGGATTAGAATTGTTGTGAAGTATATTATGGATGCTACTTGGCCGATGGTGATAAGGGGTTGGGTTATTGGTTCGCTTCCAATTCAGGTGAGGGTTAGTAGGGTCGTGACTAGGAGTCAGAATAGGAATTGGCTGAGTGGGCGAAATATTATGCTTTGTTGTTTGGATTTGTGGAGTATGGGGATGGTTGCTAGGATGAAGATTGATAGGAAGAGTGCTAACACACCCCCTAATTTGTTGGGGACAGATCGCAGGATTGTGTATGCGAATAGGAAGTATCATTCCGGCTTGATGTGTGGGGGGGTATTTAGTGGGTCAGCTGGAATATAGTTGTTTGGGTCGTTTAGGAGATTGGGTAAGAATAGTGTTAGTGTTGCTAGGGCAAAGAGAAGGAGGATTAGGCCTAGGATGTCTTTGATTGTGTAGTAGGGGTGAAAGGTGATTTTATCCGAGTCGGAGGAAATTCCGCAGGGGTTGTTTGATCCTGTTTCGTGTAGGAAAAGTAGGTGTACGGCTGTGAGGGCGACGATGATGAAGGGTAGGATGAAGTGCAGGGTGAAGAATCGTGTGAGAGTAGGGCTGCCAATGGCGTATCCACCTCAGATTCATTGGACGATATTAGTTCCGATATAGGGGATTGCTGACAGTAAGTTTGTGATTACGGTTGCCCCCCAGAATGATATTTGGCCTCATGGGAGAACGTAGCCCATGAAAGCCGTTGTCATTGTTATAAGAAGGAGTATAATCCCGATGTTTCAGGTTTCTTGAAGAAGGTATGAGCCGTAGTAGAGGCCTCGGCCTATGTGTAGGAAAAGGCAGATGAAGAGTGCAGAGGCACCATTGGCGTGGAGGTAGCGAGTGGTCCAGCCGTAGTTGACATCTCGGGTAATGTGTGCAATTGAGGAGAAGGCAGAGGAGGTGTCTGGTGAGTAGTGTATTGCTAAGAATAAGCCTGTGATGATTTGTAGAGTTAGGCAGGCTGCAAGGAGTGAGCCGAAGTTTCATCACATGGAGAGGTTAGGCGGGGTGGGTAAGTCAATGAGGGAGTGGTTAATTATTTTTATGATTGGGTTGGATTTACGTATTGGAGTCATTGGTGCTTTTATAGTTGAAATACAACGATGGTTTTTCATATCATTAGTTATGGTTGGAGTCCATATGGAAGCGATGATGTATGTTCTGTTTACATTGAGTGTACTGTTAGTTATGGGGTTTGTGGGTTTTTCTTCCAAGCCTTCTCCTATTTATGGGGGTTTAGCGTTAATTGTTAGTGGTGTGGTTGGTTGTGTGATTGTTTTGAATTGTGGGGGGGTTTATATGGGTTTAATGATGTTTTTGGTTTATCTGGGAGGTATGATAGTTGTTTTTGGTTATACTACAGCAATAGCTATTGAAGAATACCCTGAGACATGAGGTTCGGGGTTTGAGGTTTTAGGGGGTCTTTTAGTAGGGTTGATGATGGAGGTGGTATTGGTTCTATGGGTTTTAAGTTTAGATGAGGCAGTAGTAGTGGTGGTCGGTTTTAGTGATACTGGTGATTGGGTGATTTTTGAGGAGGAGGGGTCGGGGCTTATTCGAGGTGATTCTATTGGTGCGGGTGCCTTATATGATTATGGGCGTTGATTAGTGGTGGTTGCTGGTTGGACGCTGTTTGTTGGTGTGTACGTTGTGATTGAGATTATTCGGGGCAATAGGTTATATTATTAAGAGTAGGGCTAGAGTAAGGGGGATGAGGAAGGAAAGGGAATAGAGTTTGATTATGCCTTTTTGGGGGGTTACGGTTATGGAAGCGGTGGTGTGTGCTTGTGAGATTATTTTGGGTATGGATTTTTCTAGTCATGTTAAGTCTAATAGGAGGAGAGCTAAGTTTTGGCTTATAAGTAGATTTTGATAGGGGACTATGCGGTGAATTGTGGTGGGGAAGTATCCTAGTATGCTGGAGAATTTGAATATTTGTGATGGGTTTTTTATTTTTAGTTTGTTTGTTATTAGAGTGAGGTCTAGAGCTGCTAGGAAGCCTAGGGCGGTTGCGCATAGGGCTGAGAGTTTTAAGTAGAGGGGTATTGTTGGTTGGAGGGGTGTGGTGGGGGGGATGCTATTGGTGATAAGAAATCCTGTGATTATGCTGCCTATTGTGAGGCGTTTAATTGGGTTTAGTAGGGCGGGGTTGTTTTCGTTAATGCTTGTTAGGGCTGGGAAGCGGGGTTGTCCTGTTAGGGTGAGGAGAATGGTTCGAGTAGTATAGGCGCTTGTTAGGGAGGTGGCGATGAGAGTAATAAATAGGGCTCAGGCGTTGGTATACGATGTGTTTGTGGCTTCGATGATGAGGTCTTTGGAGTAGAAGCCTGTGAGGAAGGGTATTCCTGTGAGTGCCAGGCTGCCAATGGTTAGGGAAGTTGAGGTGAGGGGTATTGTTTTAAATAGGCCTCCTATTTTTCGAATGTCTTGTTCGTTGCTTAGGTTGTGGATGATGGATCCGGAGCATATAAAAAGTATGGCTTTAAAGAAGGCATGGGTGCAGATGTGTAGGAATGCTAGGTGTGGTTGGTTGATGCCAATGGTAACCATTATTAGGCCTAGTTGGCTTGAGGTGGAGAAGGCTACAATTTTTTTAATATCATTTTGTGCGAGGGCACAGATGGCTATAAAGAGGGTGGTGATAGCTCCTAGGCATAGTGTGAGACTTTGAATTAGTATATTGGTTTCTATTAGAGGGTGGAAGCGAATGAGTAGGAACACCCCGGCGACGACTATGGTGCTGGAGTGAAGTAGAGCTGAGACTGGAGTCGGGCCTTCTATGGCAGAGGGTAGTCAGGGGTGGAGGCCAAATTGAGCTGATTTTCCTGCTGCTGCTAGGAGGAGGCCTATTAGTGGGAGGGAGCTTGGGTTGGAGTTTAGGGTTAGTATTTGTTGAAAGTCCCATGAGTTGCAATGTAGGAGGAATCATGCTATAGCTAGGATGAGACCAATGTCGCCGATGCGGTTGTATAGGATTGCCTGGATGGCTGCTGTGTTAGCATCTGCTCGAGCGTGCCACCAGCTAATTAAGAGGAATGATATAATCCCCACGCCCTCCCAGCCGATAAAGAACTGGAAGAGGTTGTTAGCAGTAACTAGAATTAGTATGGTGATAAGGAAAATGAGAAGGTATTTGAAGAATTGGTTGATGCTTGGGTCTGAGTTTATGTACCATAGTGAGAATTCTATAATAGATCAGGTGATGAATAGTGCAATTGGAATGAATATTATGGAGAAGTAATCTAGTTTAAAGCTTAGTGTTAGGCTTAATGTTTGAGTCACTACTCAATGTCAGCTTCAAATGGTTGTTTCTTGGTTTAGAAAGATGAATAGGGTTGTTGGGATGAGGCTGGTGATGAAGGCATATATTACGGTTATTTTTACGTAGTTTGGGTATGAGCGTTTTTTATTAGGACTGATGAGGGAAGCAAAAACTGGAAGAGTTAGGGAGGTAAGGGTTGTTATTATGATGGAGGTGCACATGATTACTACTTTTATTTGGAGTTGCACCAATGTTTTTGACTCCTAAGGTCAACGGATGGCTGTTATCCTTTAAAAGTTGAGAAAACCGTAGTTTTAAGTACGGAGATGTGGATTAGCAGTCCTTATGGGTTTTCTCGGTAAATAAGGGGTGGTGAGCCTCTGTAGTTAGATTCACAATCTAATGTTTTAGTTAAACTATATCTACAGGAAGTGAACCCTAGGATGATGTTGGGGTTGAAAGATAGAAGAATAATTGGGGCGAGGTGTATGAGTATTAGTGTATTTTCTCGTGTGAAGGGGGGTTTTATGTTAATTATGTGATGCGTAAGTGCTCCTCGTTGTATTGTGATGAATATGTGGAGGGAGTAGAGGGCTGTGATTAGTATATTAAGTCCTGTTAGTATGATGGTAATATGGGATCAGGAGAATGAGGTTGTGATTGCGAAGAGTTCGCCCAGTAGGTTGATGGTGGGGGGTAGGGCGAGATTGGTAAGGCTTGCTGTGAGCCATCAGAAAGCTGCTAGTGGAAGTAGGATTTGAAGTCCTCGAGATAGAAGTATGATGCGGCTGTGGGTGCGTTCATAGTTTGAGTTAGCTAAGCAGAAATATATGGAAGAGGTGAGTCCATGGGCAATTATAAGGATGGTTGCGCCAGAGAAGCTTCAGGGGGTTTGGATGAGGGAGGCTACGATTACAAGAGCCATGTGGCTTACGGAGGAGTATGCGATGAGTGATTTTAGATCTGTTTGTCGGAGGCATGTTAGACTTGTTATGATTATGCCTCATAGGGATAGTATGAGGAATGGATAGGCTATGTATCTGTCAGAGGGTCAAGGATAGGGGTGAGTCGTATTATGCCGTAGCCACCTAGTTTTAGGAGTACTGCGGCAAGAACTATTGATCCTGCAATGGGAGCTTCAACATGGGCTTTGGGAAGTCATAGGTGTAAGCCATATAGGGGTATTTTTGTCATGAAGGCTATTATGCATGCTAGTCAGGTAAAGCCGTGGGATCAGGTGGTTGTTAGTTTTCGGTTTGTGAGCGTTAGTAGTGTAATGTTTAGTGAGCCTGTGTTGTTATAGGTGTGGCTTAGTATGATGAGTAGGGGCAGGGAGCCGGCTAGTGTGTAGAATAGAAAATATGTACTTGCATTAAGACGTTCTGCTTGGTTGCCTCATTTAGTAATGATAATTAGAGTAGGAATGAGGGTGGTTTCAAATAGGATGTAAAATATAATTAGTTCTGTGGTTATGAATGTTAGAATTAGGGTGATTTGTAGAAGAATTATTATGGAGAGAAAGAGTTTCTTTTGTGAGGGAGGTTCGTTGCATAGGTGATATTGGCTTGCTATGATTATGAGAGGTAGGAGTCAGATAGTTAGCGTTAGGAGAGGTGTTGTTAGTGGGTCAGAGGATAGGTAGGTTGAGTGGTTGAGGAGGTTGGTATTGGTTTGGTTGAAGAATAGCAAGGGAATGAGGCTAATGGTTAGGCTGTGTACAGTCAGGTTGATTCAGATTATATCATTTTTGGAGAGTCATGTTATAGGTAGTAGTATGGTTGTGGGGATAATTACTTTTTAGCATGAAGCAGGTTCAGGTTGTGAATGTAGTCTAGTCCGTATGTGTTGGAAATTGAGACTAGTAAGGCAAGACCTACTGCTGCTTCACAAGCGGCGAATACTAGTAAGATGATTGGTATAATATTAATTAGGGGAGAGTGTGTGTTTAAGGCAATAAGGGTGGTTATGATAAAGAGTGATATTATCATTCCTTTCTAGGCAGAGGAGAGAAGCTATTAGGTGTGAGCGGTAGGTTAATAAGCCTAGAAGAGAGATGGTAAATGCTAATATAATATTTATGTAGGTAGGGGTCATTTGGTTAGTATGATTATCATAATCTAATGAGTCGAATCATTTGTTTTATTTAAACTACTTACCAATTCGACTCAATCTAACCCCTTTTGAGTTCATTCGTAGGTTAGGCTGAGGATTAGGATAATAATTGAAAGCGATGGTTGATTTGATTATATTGGGAGGTTTGTTGTTTGAATGGCTCATGTAGGGATAGTAGTAGGGCAATTTCTATGTCGAATAGTAGGAAGGTAATGGCGATTAGGAAAAACTTTATTGAGAACGGAGTACGAGCGGGGTTTAAGGGGTCAAATCCGCATTCGTAGGGGCTAGTTTTTTCTGCATAGGAGTTAAGTTGGGGTAATCAGAATATGATGATTATCAGTAGTGTGGTTAATAGGGTGTTGATTGTTAAGCTAGTACTAGTTTAATTACTCTTTTTTGAATGTTGTCAAAGCTGGTTGATTGGAAGTCAACTGTACTGGTTATACTAAAGAGTAGGATCCTCATCAATAGATAGAAATATAGAGGAGTTAGTCAGACAACGTCTACAAAGTGTCAATATCAGGCGGCAGCTTCGAAGCCGAAATGGTGGTTTGATGTGAAGTGGTATAGTAGTTGACGGATGAGGCAAATAAAGAGGAATGTGGATCCAATAATGACGTGGAGCCCGTGGGAAGCCTGTGGTAATGAAGAATGTTGAACCGTAAATACCATCAGAGATGGTGAATGGCGCTTCAAAGTATTCTGAGATTTGTAGCAGGGTGAAATAAGTGCCTAGTAGGATTGTGATGGACAGGGCTTGGATTGTTTGTTTTCGATCGTTGTTTATGAGGCTGTGATGGGCTCAGGTGATTGTAACTCCGGATGCGAGTAGTACAGAGGTGTTTAGGAGGGGCACCTCTAGGGGGTTTAGTGGGGTAATGCCTGTTGGTGGTCAGTGGCCTCCTAAGCAGGGTGTTGGGGCGAGGCTTGAGTGGTAAAATGCTCAGAAGAAGCCGATAAAGAAGAATACTTCTGAGATAATGAATAGTGTTATTCCGCATCACCTTTTTGGACAGATGCTGTGTGGTGGCCTTGGTACGTGCTTTCTCGTACAATATCGCGTCATCATTGATATAGGGTTAGTGTATTGGTTAGTAGGCCTAGTATTAGTAAGGTGGTAGAGTAGAAGTGAAATCATATGATTAAGCCCGATGTTATTAAGAAGGCTGACAGAGCTCCTGTCAGTGGTCAGGGACTGGGTTTAACTATGTGATAAGCATGGGTTTGGTGGGTCATTAAGTGTTGTTGTGTAGGTAGAGGCTAATTAGGAGTGTGAAGATGTAGGCTTGAATTAGGGCTACTGCAATCTCTAGAATAGTTAATAGTGCTAGGAGTATAGAAGTTAGCAGGGTTAAGGAGAAGTTAGTGGTTGATAGTGCTAATACAGCGTCTCCAACTAGGTGTATTAGTAGGTGACCAGCTGTAATATTTGCAGTTAGTCGTACGGCCAGGGCTACCGGTTGGATAAGTAGGCTGACAGTTTCGATTATCACTAATATGGGAATGAGAGGTGTGGGTGTACCTTGTGGTAGAAGGTGGGCTAGGGAATTTTTGGTTTTAAAGCGAAGTCCTATGATCACTGTGCCTGTTCATAGAGGGATCGCTATGGCTAGGTTTATGGAGAGTTGGGTGGTTGGTGTGAACGAGTGGGGCAGAAGTCCTAAGAGGTTTGTTGTAGTGATAAAGGTAATTAGAGATATTAGTATTAGAGACCAGGTTAGTCCTTTAGCATTATGAGCTATCATTATTTGTTTTAGGGCTAATTGAATCAGGTTTTGTTGAATGGTTGTCAGTCGATTATTAATAGGGTGTTTAGAGGTTAGGACTAGTAGGGTGGGGAATAGGATGATGGGGATTGTGGCGGGTTGATTTAGAATTGTTGGGATTGAGAATTGGGTAAACAGATTTTCGTTCATTTTGGTTGTCAGCGAATATTGTGAGTTTGTAGGTTAGGGTTTTTTGTAAGAGGCAGTTGGCGGGGGTTTATGTTTAGTAGCTTTAATTGCATGATAAGGTATAGTGTAAGAAGCATCGTCATAATAGTAGTAAATCATGTCGATGTGTCTAACTGGGGCATTTCACTGTAGAGGGCGTGTCCCCCATCTTTAACTTAAAAGGTTAATGCTAGGATAGCTGTACAGTGGGTTTGTAGGGTATTTTGAGGGTGGAGGGAATAATGGGCTATTTATAGGGTAAATACAGGCCCTATTTCAAAGATTTTTAGCGGGATTAGCTCTGCAACAATTGGTATGAAGCTGTGGTTTGCGCCGCAGATTTCTGAGCATTGTCCATAATAGACGCCTGGTCGCGTGGCCGTGAATACAGTTTGATTTAAGCGTCCGGGCACTGCATCTGTTTTGAGGCCTAGTGTGGGAATAGTTCATGAATGTAAGACGTCTTGAGATGTAATTATTATACGTACAGGGGCTTCAATTGGGAGGACTACTCGATTGTCAACTTCTAGAAGTCGAAGATCTCCCGGATTCAAGAATAGCGGGGGTAATATGTAGGAGTTAAAAATTAGGCCCCCATAGTCCGTGTATTCATAGGTTCAGTACCATTGGTGTCCGATTGATTTGATGGTGAAGGATGGGTCGTTGATCTCATCTGTTAGGTATAGAATGCGTAGGGATGGGAGGGCGATTGAGATTAAGATAATTGCTGGTAAGATAGTTCAGATGGTTTCTATTTCTTGGGCGTCTGTGATGTTAGTATTGGTTAATTTTGTTGTGAGTGTTGAGAGTAAGGCATATAGTACTAGGGAGCTGATTAATAGTATAGCTATAAAAGCATGGTCATGAAAGGTGGTTAGTTCTTCTATAACAGGGGATGTGGCGTCTTGCAGGTTTAGTTGAACCGGGTGGGCCATGTAAGATATATAGGGTTTGGCCTATGATTTAGCTTTGACAAAGCTATGAAATGGTTTTTCTAATATCTTGTTGAAAAAGTTATAGGGGCTATAAGACTGGCTTGAAACCAGTTTTAGGGGTTCGACTCTCTCCTTTTTCGTTTAGTTTGATATAGGTTGGCTCTTCGAATGTGTGGTAGGGTGGGGGGCAGCCATTTAGTCACTCTAGACTAGTAAGGGGCTGTTCGATTAGTAGTACTTTACGTTTTGAAGCAAAGGCTTCTCAGATCATGTAAATTATTAAAATTACCGCTACTAGTGAGATAAAGGAGCCCATAGACGATAGGATATTTCATGTAGTGTAGGCATCGGGGTAATCAGAGTAGCGTCGGGGTATTCCGGATAGGCCAAGGAAGTGTTGTGGAAAGAAGGTTAAATTTACGCCCACGAATATAACGATAAAGTGAGCTTTAGCACAAGTTTGGTTTAGTGTATAGCCTGAGAATAGAGGAAATCAGTGTACAAGGCCCCCTATAATGGCAAATACGGCTCCTATTGATAAAACATAATGGAAGTGGGCAACAACGTAGTATGTGTCGTGTAGTACGATATCTAGGGATGAGTTTGCTAAGATAATGCCGGTTAAGCCTCCTACGGTAAATAGGAAGATAAAGCCCAGGGCTCAAAGTATTGCTGGGGATCATTTAATGTTGCCTCCATGGAGCGTAGCAAGTCAGCTAAAAACTTTAACCCCAGTTGGGATCGCAATGATTATAGTGGCAGAGGTGAAGTAGGCTCGTGTGTCTACATCTATGCCAACTGTAAACATGTGGTGGGCCCATACAATGAAGCCTAAAAATCCGATTGATATCATAGCTCAAACTATACCCATGTACCCAAATGGTTCTTTTTTTCCAGAGTAATAGGCTACAATGTGGGAGACTACTCCGAAACCAGGAAGAATGAGGATGTAGACTTCGGGGTGGCCAAAGAATCAGAATAGGTGTTGGTATAGGATAGGGTCTCCTCCTCCAACGGGGTCAAAAAAGGTAGTATTGAGGTTGCGATCTGTTAGCAGTATGGTAATGCCAGCGGCTAAGACTGGTAGGGAGAGGAGGTAAAAGGACTGCTGTGATTAAGATTGATCAGACAAATAAAGGGGTTTGGTATAGGGATATTGCGGGGGGTTTTATGTTGATGATAGTGGTAATAAAGTTGATGGCCCTAGGATAGAGGAAATACCTGCCAGGTGGAGGGAGAAGATGATTAGGTCTACGGAAGCTCCTGGGTGGGAGAAGTTTCCTGCTAAAGGGGGGTATACCGTTCAACCTGTTCCAGCGCCAGCCTCTACTATGGCTGATGCTATTAGTAGCAGGAAAGAAGGAGGGAGGAGTCAGAAGCTTATGTTATTTAGGCGGGGAAATGCCATGTCGGGTGCGCCGATTATTAGGGGTACTAATCAATTCCGAAACCCCCAATCATAATAGGTATGACTGTAAAGAAAATTATAACGAATGCGTGGGCCGTTACGATAACGTTGTAGATGTGGTCGTTTCCTAATAGGCTGCCGGGTTGACCTAGTTCAGCTCGGATAAGAAGGCTCAGGGCTGTACCTATAACTCCAGCTCATGCACCAAACAGTAAGTATAGGGTCCCAATATCTTTGTGGTTTGTTGAAAAGAGCCAACGGTTAATGAGCATAGGTGGTAAAATGGCTGAGTAAGTATTAGGCTGTAAACCTAAAGATGGAGGTCTAGTCCTCCTTTTACCAGCCCCGAGGTGATTTTCATGTTGAATTGCAAATTCAAAGGAGTAGTTTAGAGTTTCTGCCGGGGCTTCTCCCGCCTTTTTTTCCTGCGGCGGGAGAAGTGGATCAAAGCCAGTCGATTGGGGTGTTTAGCTGTTAACTAAGTTTTTGTGGGTTTGAATCCCATTGATCTAGTGAGGGCTTAGCTTAATTAAAGTGGTTGATTTGCGTTCAATTGATGCAGAGTAGGTGTTTGCAGTCCTTATGTGTTTCAGAAATTAAGTGTTTTTACTTACTAAGGGCTTTGAAGGCTCTTGGTCTTGTTTAACCTAAATTTCTAGTGGGTGGTTAAGACTAGGGGGGAGATTGGTAGTAAGAGGGTAGAGATGATAGTGAGTGAGGGGATGAGGGGTATGGGTTTTGTATTTTCGAGTTGTCATGTTATTTTTGTGTTATTGGATGTGGGGAGTAGTGTTAGGGAGGTGGTATAGATTAGGCGTATGTAGAAATATAGGTTAAGTAGGGTTATGATAGTTATGATAGAAGGGATAAGGAAGTTGTTGTTCATTGTGAGTTCTTGAATAATAATTCACTTGGGTAGGAAGCCGGTTAGAGGGGGTAAACCTCCTAGGGATATGAGGGTGAGTGCTGTTAGTGGTGCTAAGTAGGTTAATTTGTTCCAGGTGCGGGATAGTATAAGGGTTGTGGTGCTTGTGTTTAGGTTAAGGATTAGGAATATGGTGGTTGTTAGGGTGATGTATATGGTTAAATAGAGAATTGTAGTAGTTGGGTTGTACACTAATGTTATTATTATTCAGCCTATGTGAGTGATTGAAGAGTATCCTAGGATTTTGCGTAATTGTGTTTGGTTTAGACCCCCTCA
>NW_027257661.1:0-29903 GCF_043159975.1 Macaca nemestrina | reverse complement strand
TACCGGTGGAGGGGGAGCTTCAGGGCCTCCGCTGGGGTCTCAGGACTCCTCTTGAGATGGGATTTTGGACCCCTCCGGGTGAGAGAGGATGGACTCGCCATCATCGGCGGAGGCAGGCGGGGCCTCGCTGCAGCACAGAATCATCCCCTGGGCCTAAAGGCGTGGTGCCAGCCGAAAATCCACTGACCCACGAGCCCTCGGCCTCCCTCCCCCTCCGAAAGAGCGGCGGCCTAGCCCCGCTTGCAGAAGCCCCGGGGCTCCCGCAAGCTGCCTCTGCTTTCCAGGACCCGCGCAAACAGGGACAGGGGCGGTTCCGCGGCGGAGCCATTGGCCCCACGCGTGGCACTGGCCGATCCCCGAGCAGACGATGTGAATGCGTGTGAGCCCGGGCGTACGGGGCGACGGCGAAACCAACAGCGGAGTCCAGGCCTGTGCCCGGGTGGAAGAGGTCCCAAGGGACCTGCCCGTGGCTTCCAAGGGAAATCAAAGAACGCCTGGGATCCAGGAGGGAGCCAGAAGATTCAGGGAGTCAGTCCACCTGCTCAGAGGAGCAGAGGAGAGGCTGTCCCTCAAGAACGAGAGGGAAGTGCAGAGGGGAAGTGCCGCACCGCCTGTCCAAGAAGACAAGGCCAGTCACGGTCGCCTAGCGCTCATGCTAGGCAGGCCACCCAGCCATGAGGTGAAACAGGGAGAGCAAGACAGCTTCCTGTGGGAGACACGTATGGGAGCCAGGAGCTCCAGGGCCATGGAACCTGCCCAAGCAAGCAGAAACAGGTTTGGAGAGAGAAACCGCCACCACACGGATCTCCGAGGAGTGTCTCCCTGACGGACTGGGAAGCCATGTGCGTCCAAGACGTTCAGCCAGACCGACAAGCGTGTAGGCCCCCGAGAGACAGGGGAGACAGAGCAAGAGGGAGGACAGAGCAGAGGCCGGAGCCCAGGCCGGATACTGCCCGGTGCCACCGCCGCGGGCCTAAGGGGAGGGTTGCCCAACGGCTGACTTGTCCGGAGAGGCCAGCCTTCCAGGGACCGGGAGGCCTGGCATCTCCCCTTCCCGGCTTCCTCTTCAAGCTTCTGCCGTGGTGCGGCTTCATTTCTCAGAGAAGAGCCGTGAAAAGGTCCAAGCGTCTCCTCTGAGGCGGGTCTGCTCCTCTCCTGCAGGCCGACGAGCTCCTCTGGGCTTCTGTCCCTGGCTGGACTGTGGTTATCTTGATCCCAGGAGAGAGTCCGCTCGGCAAAGGTAACGAGGTTTCCACTGCTGCTGGGGAAGACGCATCTCCTCACGCGGTCGAGGCCCTCAGGGACCCCAAGTGGAACGGCGGCGAAAACCACTGACGAGCCCGCCGCAAGACCCAGGCACAGAGGCAGAAGAAAGAGGCTCGGCAGAGCCAGGCCGACGCGCAAGAAGTCGCCTTTGGGCGCACCGGGCGCATCCGTCCGAACGCACCCGCGCACACGGGCACGCACCCACAAACCGGCAGAAAGAGGGAAAGACACACACAGAGAGTGAGGGCCAGAGAGACAAGAGAGGATGGGAGAGACGCAGACACACACAGTCACACGGCAGCAGCGGCACAGAAACGCAGCCCCCGCAGGCACACAGCCCCCCTGACGCTGCAGGCTTCTGCTCCGGGCGCGAAGGCCCCTCGCGGGAGAGAGCAGCGCACGGACAGGCGGGCGGACCCGTCGTGGAGACCACGGGGGCAAGGCTTTTGGGGAGACTCACCCCAACACCGTCCGGGCGGGCCTGAGGCTGGGACGACGCGCCGCTTCCCCCGGACTCCGCCTGCGGTTTTTGTCATCCTGGCCGGCGCGTTGCGACTCCCGGCGTCCGTCCGGAGACGTTCCTGTCGACCCCGTGGAGAGGTGAGGCAGGAGCCTCGCAGCCCCGACACCCAAGCACCGCCACGGAGGGCTCCTGCTTTGCCAAGCCTCAGGGGGCCGGTTTCTAAGACAACCGTGGGAACCGCTGTGACGCCAGAGGCCGCTCGGGCCTCGCGCATGCGCACTGGCCCTGCCGCGCCGGGCCCACTCGCGCTCCCCACCTGGAAGTCAGGCTGCGGCCCTTTAAACAACGGCGGCTGCGCGGGGCGTCGGGGCTGGGGTTGGGGTGGGAGGGGGCGTGTGCGCGGCGGGGCAGGGGGGAGCGGGGGTGGGGGGGGGCCGCTGGGGGCTGCCGCTGCAGCCCCGGCGGCCGCCGGATCCGGGCTCCAGCGGGGGGCGGCGTGGGAGAAGGGGCCGCGGGCATCCCAGTACCAAGACCCCCGGAGTCCTGTCTTCAGGACCTCCTGGAGCCGACTTCCACCGGTGGAGGGGGAGCTTCAGGGCCTCCGCTGGGTCTCAGGACTCCTCTTGAGATGGGATTTTGGACCCCTCCGGGTGAGAGAGGATGGACTCGCCATCATCGGCGGAGGCAGGCGGGGCCTCGCTGCAGCACAGAATCATCCCCTGGGCCTAAAGGCGTGGTGCCAGCCGAAAATCCACTGACCCACGAGCCCTCGGCCTCCCTCCCCCTCCGAAAGAGCGGCGGCCTAGCCCCGCTTGCAGAAGCCCCGGGGCTCCCGCAAGCTGCCTCTGCTTTCCAGGACCCGCGCAAACAGGGACAGGGGCGGTTCCGCGGCGGAGCCATTGGCCCCACGCGTGGCACTGGCCGATCCCCGAGCAGACGATGTGAATGCGTGTGAGCCCGGGCGTACGGGGCGACGGCGAAACCAACAGCGGAGTCCAGGCCTGTGCCCGGGTGGAAGAGGGTCCCAAGGGACCTGCCCGTGGCTTCCAAGGGAAATCAAAGAACGCCTGGGATCCAGGAGGGAGCCAGAAGATTCAGGGAGTCAGTCCACCTGCTCAGAGGAGCAGAGGAGAGGCTGTCCCTCAAGAACGAGAGGGGAAGTGCAGAGGGGAAGTGCCGCACCGCCTGTCCAAGAAGACAAGGCCAGTCACGGTCGCCTAGCGCTCATGCTAGGCAGGCCACCCAGCCATGAGGTGAAACAGGGAGAGCAAGACAGCTTCCCTGTGGGAGACACGTATGGGAGCCAGGAGCTCCAGGGCCATGGAACCTGCCCCAAGCAAGCAGAAACAGGTTTGGAGAGAGAAACCGCCACCACACGGATCTCCGAGGAGTGTCTCCCTGACGGACTGGGAAGCCATGTGCGTCCAAGACGTTCAGCCAGACCGACAAGCGTGTAGGCCCCCGAGAGACAGGGGAGACAGAGCAAGAGGGAGGACAGAGCAGAGGCCGGAGCCCAGGCCGGATACTGCCCGGTGCCACCGCCGCGGGCCTAAGGGGAGGGTTGCCCAACGGCTGACTTGTCCGGAGAGGCCAGCCTTCCAGGGACCGGGAGGCCTGGCATCTCCCCTTCCCGGCTTCCTCTTCAAGCTTCTGCCGTGGTGCGGCTTCATTTCTCAGAGAAGAGCCGTGAAAAGGTCCAAGCGTCTCCTCTGAGGCGGGTCTGCTCCTCTCCTGCAGGCCGACGAGCTCCTCTGGGGCTTCTGTCCCTGGCTGGACTGTGGTTATCTTGATCCCAGGAGAGAGTCCGCTCGGCAAAGGTAACGAGGTTTCCACTGCTGCTGGGGAAGACGCATCTCCTCACGCGGTCGAGGCCCTCAGGGACCCCAAGTGGAACGGCGGCGAAAACCACTGACGAGCCCGCCGCAAGACCCAGGCACAGAGGCAGAAGAAAGAGGCTCGGCAGAGCCAGGCCGACGCGCAAGAAGTCGCCTTTGGGCGCACCGGGCGCATCCGTCCGAACGCACCCGCGCACACGGGCACGCACCCACAAACCGGCAGAAAGAGGGAAAGACACACACAGAGAGTGAGGGCCAGAGAGACAAGAGAGGATGGGAGAGACGCAGACACACACAGTCACACGGCAGCAGCGGCACAGAAACGCAGCCCCCGCAGGCACACAGCCCCCCTGACGCTGCAGGCTTCTGCTCCGGGCGCGAAGGCCCCTCGCGGGAGAGAGCAGCGCACGGACAGGCGGGCGGACCCGTCGTGGAGACCACGGGGGCAAGGCTTTTGGGGAGACTCACCCCAACACCGTCCGGGCGGGCCTGAGGCTGGGACGACGCGCCGCTTCCCCCGGACTCCGCCTGCGGTTTTGTCATCCTGGCCGGCGCGTTGCGACTCCCGGCGTCCGTCCGGAGACGTTCCTGTCGACCCCGTGGAGAGGTGAGGCAGGAGCCTCGCAGCCCCGACACCCAAGCACCGCCACGGAGGGCTCCTGCTTTGCCAAGCCTCAGGGGGCCGGTTTCTAAGACAACCGTGGGAACCGCTGTGACGCCAGAGGCCGCTCGCGCCTCGCGCATGCGCACTGGCCCTGCCGCGCCGGGCCCACTCGCGCTCCCCACCTGGAAGTCAGGCTGCGGCCCCTTTAAACAACGGCGGCTGCGCGGGGCGTCGGGGCTGGGGTTGGGGTGGGAGGGGGCGTGTGCGCGGCGGGGCAGGGGGGAGCGGGGGTGGGGGGGGGCCGCTGGGGGCTGCCGCTGCAGCCCCGGCGGCCGCCGGATCCGGGCTCCAGCGGGGGGCGGCGTGGGAGAAGGGGCCGCGGGCATCCCAGTACCAAGACCCCCGGAGTCCTGTCTTCAGGACCTCCTGGAGCCGACTTCCACCGGTGGAGGGGGAGCTTCAGGGCCTCCGCTGGGGTCTCAGGACTCCTCTTGAGATGGGATTTTGGACCCCTCCGGGTGAGAGAGGATGGACTCGCCATCATCGGCGGAGGCAGGCGGGGCCTCGCTGCAGCACAGAATCATCCCCTGGGCCTAAAGGCGTGGTGCCAGCCGAAAATCCACTGACCCACGAGCCCTCGGCCTCCCTCCCCCTCCGAAAGAGCGGCGGCCTAGCCCCGCTTGCAGAAGCCCCGGGGCTCCCGCAAGCTGCCTCTGCTTTCCAGGACCCGCGCAAACAGGGACAGGGGCGGTTCCGCGGCGGAGCCATTGGCCCCACGCGTGGCACTGGCCGATCCCCGAGCAGACGATGTGAATGCGTGTGAGCCCGGGCGTACGGGGCGACGGCGAAACCAACAGCGGAGTCCAGGCCTGTGCCCGGGTGGAAGAGGGTCCCAAGGGACCTGCCCGTGGCTTCCAAGGGAAATCAAAGAACGCCTGGGATCCAGGAGGGAGCCAGAAGATTCAGGGAGTCAGTCCACCTGCTCAGAGGAGCAGAGGAGAGGCTGTCCCTCAAGAACGAGAGGGGAAGTGCAGAGGGGAAGTGCCGCACCGCCTGTCCAAGAAGACAAGGCCAGTCACGGTCGCCTAGCGCTCATGCTAGGCAGGCCACCCAGCCATGAGGTGAAACAGGGAGAGCAAGACAGCTTCCCTGTGGGAGACACGTATGGGAGCCAGGAGCTCCAGGGCCATGGAACCTGCCCAAGCAAGCAGAAACAGGTTTGGAGAGAGAAACCGCCACCACACGGATCTCCGAGGAGTGTCTCCCTGACGGACTGGGAAGCCATGTGCGTCCAAGACGTTCAGCCAGACCGACAAGCGTGTAGGCCCCCGAGAGACAGGGGAGACAGAGCAAGAGGGAGGACAGAGCAGAGGCCGGAGCCCAGGCCGGATACTGCCCGGTGCCACCGCCGCGGGCCTAAGGGGAGGGTTGCCCAACGGCTGACTTGTCCGGAGAGGCCAGCCTTCCAGGGACCGGGAGGCCTGGCATCTCCCCTTCCCGGCTTCCTCTTCAAGCTTCTGCCGCGGTGCGGCTTCATTTCTCAGAGAAGAGCCGTGAAAAGGTCCAAGCGTCTCCTCTGAGGCGGGTCTGCTCCTCTCCTGCAGGCCTACGAGCTCCTCTGGGGCTTCTGTCCCTGGCTGGACTGTGGTTATCTTGATCCCAGGAGAGAGTCCGCTCGGCAAAGGTAACGAGGTTTCCACTGCTGCTGGGGAAGACGCATCTCCTCACGCGGTCGAGGCCCTCAGGGACCCCAAGTGGAACGGCGGCGAAAACCACTGACGAGCCCGCCGCAAGACCCAGGCACAGAGGCAGAAGAAAGAGGCTCGGCAGAGCCAGGCCGACGCGCAAGAAGTCGCCTTTGGGCGCACCGGGCGCATCCGTCCGAACGCACCCGCGCACACGGGCACGCACCCACAAACCGGCAGAAAGAGGGAAAGACACACACAGAGAGTGAGGGCCAGAGAGACAAGAGAGGATGGGAGAGACGCAGACACACACAGTCACACGGCAGCAGCGGCACAGAAACGCAGCCCCCGCAGGCACACAGCCCCCCTGACGCTGCAGGCTTCTGCTCCGGGCGCGAAGGCCCCTCGCGGGAGAGAGCAGCGCACGGACAGGCGGGCGGACCCGTCGTGGAGACCACGGGGGCAAGGCTTTTGGGGAGACTCACCCCAACACCGTCCGGGCGGGCCTGAGGCTGGGACGACGCGCCGCTTCCCCCGGACTCCGCCTGCGGTTTTGTCATCCTGGCCGGCGCGTTGCGACTCCCGGCGTCCGTCCGGAGACGTTCCTGTCGACCCCGTGGAGAGGTGAGGCAGGAGCCTCGCAGCCCCGACACCCAAGCACCGCCACGGAGGGCTCCTGCTTTGCCAAGCCTCAGGGGGCCGGTTTCTAAGACAACCGTGGGAACCGCTGTGACGCCAGAGGCCGCTCGGGCCTCGCGCATGCGCACTGGCCCTGCCGCGCCGGGCCCACTCGCGCTCCCCACCTGGAAGTCAGGCTGCGGCCCCTTTAAACAACGGCGGCTGCGCGGGGCGTCGGGGCTGGGGTTGGGGTGGGAGTGGGCGTGTGCGCGGCGGGGCAGGGGGGAGCGGGGGTGGGGGGGGGCCGCTGGGGGCTGCCGCTGCAGCCCCGGCGGCCGCCGGATCCGGGCTCCAGCGGGGGGCGGCGTGGGAGAAGGGGCCGCGGGCATCCCAGTACCAAGACCCCCGGAGTCCTGTCTTCAGGACCTCCTGGAGCCGACTTCCACCGGTGGAGGGGGAGCTTCAGGGCCTCCGCTGGGGTCTCAGGACTCCTCTTGAGATGGGATTTTGGACCCCTCCGGGTGAGAGAGGATGGACTCGCCATCATCGGCGGAGGCAGGCGGGGCCTCGCTGCAGCACAGAATCATCCCCTGGGCCTAAAGGCGTGGTGCCAGCCGAAAATCCACTGACCCACGAGCCCTCGGCCTCCCTCCCCCTCCGAAAGAGCGGCGGCCTAGCCCCGCTTGCAGAAGCCCCGGGGCTCCCGCAAGCTGCCTCTGCTTTCCAGGACCCGCGCAAACAGGGACAGGGGCGGTTCCGCGGCGGAGCCATTGGCCCCACGCGTGGCACTGGCCGATCCCCGAGCAGACGATGTGAATGCGTGTGAGCCCGGGCGTACGGGGCGACGGCGAAACCAACAGCGGAGTCCAGGCCTGTGCCCGGGTGGAAGAGGGTCCCAAGGGACCTGCCCGTGGCTTCCAAGGGAAATCAAAGAACGCCTGGGATCCAGGAGGGAGCCAGAAGATTCAGGGAGTCAGTCCACCTGCTCAGAGGAGCAGAGGAGAGGCTGTCCCTCAAGAACGAGAGGGGAAGTGCAGAGGGGAAGTGCCGCACCGCCTGTCCAAGAAGACAAGGCCAGTCACGGTCGCCTAGCGCTCATGCTAGGCAGGCCACCCAGCCATGAGGTGAAACAGGGAGAGCAAGACAGCTTCCCTGTGGGAGACACGTATGGGAGCCAGGAGCTCCAGGGCCATGGAACCTGCCCAAGCAAGCAGAAACAGGTTTGGAGAGAGAAACCGCCACCACACGGATCTCCGAGGAGTGTCTCCCTGACGGACTGGGAAGCCATGTGCGTCCAAGACGTTCAGCCAGACCGACAAGCGTGTAGGCCCCCGAGAGACAGGGGAGACAGAGCAAGAGGGAGGACAGAGCAGAGGCCGGAGCCCAGGCCGGATACTGCCCGGTGCCACCGCCGCGGGCCTAAGGGGAGGGTTGCCCAACGGCTGACTTGTCCGGAGAGGCCAGCCTTCCAGGGACCGGGAGGCCTGGCATCTCCCCTTCCCGGCTTCCTCTTCAAGCTTCTGCCGTGGTGCGGCTTCATTTCTCAGAGAAGAGCCGTGAAAAGGTCCAAGCGTCTCCTCTGAGGCGGGTCTGCTCCTCTCCTGCAGGCCGACGAGCTCCTCTGGGGCTTCTGTCCCTGGCTGGACTGTGGTTATCTTGATCCCAGGAGAGAGTCCGCTCGGCAAAGGTAACGAGGTTTCCACTGCTGCTGGGGAAGACGCATCTCCTCACGCGGTCGAGGCCCTCAGGGACCCCAAGTGGAACGGCGGCGAAAACCACTGACGAGCCCGCCGCAAGACCCAGGCACAGAGGCAGAAGAAAGAGGCTCGGCAGAGCCAGGCCGACGCGCAAGAAGTCGCCTTTGGGCGCACCGGGCGCATCCGTCCGAACGCACCCGCGCACACGGGCACGCACCCACAAACCGGCAGAAAGAGGGAAAGACACACACAGAGAGTGAGGGCCAGAGAGACAAGAGAGGATGGGAGAGACGCAGACACACACAGTCACACGGCAGCAGCGGCACAGAAACGCAGCCCCCGCAGGCACACAGCCCCCCTGACGCTGCAGGCTTCTGCTCCGGGCGCGAAGGCCCCTCGCGGGAGAGAGCAGCGCACGGACAGGCGGGCGGACCCGTCGTGGAGACCACGGGGGCAAGGCTTTTGGGGAGACTCACCCCAACACCGTCCGGGCGGGCCTGAGGCTGGGACGACGCGCCGCTTCCCCCGGACTCCGCCTGCGGTTTTGTCATCCTGGCCGGCGCGTTGCGACTCCCGGCGTCCGTCCGGAGACGTTCCTGTCGACCCCGTGGAGAGGTGAGGCAGGAGCCTCGCAGCCCCGACACCCAAGCACCGCCACGGAGGGCTCCTGCTTTGCCAAGCCTCAGGGGGCCGGTTTCTAAGACAACCGTGGGAACCGCTGTGACGCCAGAGGCCGCTCGGGCCTCGCGCATGCGCACTGGCCCTGCCGCGCCGGGCCCACTCGCGCTCCCCACCTGGAAGTCAGGCTGCGGCCCCTTTAAACAACGGCGGCTGCGCGGGGCGTCGGGGCTGGGGTTGGGGTGGGAGTGGGCGTGTGCGCGGCGGGGCAGGGGGGAGCGGGGGTGGGGGGGGGGCCGCTGGGGGCTGCCGCTGCAGCCCCGGCGGCCGCCGGATCCGGGCTCCAGCGGGGGGCGGCGTGGGAGAAGGGGCCGCGGGCATCCCAGTACCAAGACCCCCGGAGTCCTGTCTTCAGGACCTCCTGGAGCCGACTTCCACCGGTGGAGGGGGAGCTTCAGGGCCTCCGCTGGGGTCTCAGGACTCCTCTTGAGATGGGATTTTGGACCCCTCCGGGTGAGAGAGGATGGACTCGCCATCATCGGCGGAGGCAGGCGGGGCCTCGCTGCAGCACAGAATCATCCCCTGGGCCTAAAGGCGTGGTGCCAGCCGAAAATCCACTGACCCACGAGCCCTCGGCCTCCCTCCCCCTCCGAAAGAGCGGCGGCCTAGCCCCGCTTGCAGAAGCCCCGGGGCTCCCGCAAGCTGCCTCTGCTTTCCAGGACCCGCGCAAACAGGGACAGGGGCGGTTCCGCGGCGGAGCCATTGGCCCCACGCGTGGCACTGGCCGATCCCCGAGCAGACGATGTGAATGCGTGTGAGCCCGGGCGTACGGGGCGACGGCGAAACCAACAGCGGAGTCCAGGCCTGTGCCCGGGTGGAAGAGGGTCCCAAGGGACCTGCCCGTGGCTTCCAAGGGAAATCAAAGAACGCCTGGGATCCAGGAGGGAGCCAGAAGATTCAGGGAGTCAGTCCACCTGCTCAGAGGAGCAGAGGAGAGGCTGTCCCTCAAGAACGAGAGGGGAAGTGCAGAGGGGAAGTGCCGCACCGCCTGTCCAAGAAGACAAGGCCAGTCACGGTCGCCTAGCGCTCATGCTAGGCAGGCCACCCAGCCATGAGGTGAAACAGGGAGAGCAAGACAGCTTCCCTGTGGGAGACACGTATGGGAGCCAGGAGCTCCAGGGCCATGGAACCTGCCCAAGCAAGCAGAAACAGGTTTGGAGAGAGAAACCGCCACCACACGGATCTCCGAGGAGTGTCTCCCTGACGGACTGGGAAGCCATGTGCGTCCAAGACGTTCAGCCAGACCGACAAGCGTGTAGGCCCCCGAGAGACAGGGGAGACAGAGCAAGAGGGAGGACAGAGCAGAGGCCGGAGCCCAGGCCGGATACTGCCCGGTGCCACCGCCGCGGGCCTAAGGGGAGGGTTGCCCAACGGCTGACTTGTCCGGAGAGGCCAGCCTTCCAGGGACCGGGAGGCCTGGCATCTCCCCTTCCCGGCTTCCTCTTCAAGCTTCGGCCGCGGTGCGGCTTCATTTCTCAGAGAAGAGCCGTGAAAAGGTCCAAGCGTCTCCTCTGAGGCGGGTCTGCTCCTCTCCTGCAGGCCGACGAGCTCCTCTGGGGCTTCTGTCCCTGGCTGGACTGTGGTTATCTTGATCCCAGGAGAGAGTCCGCTCGGCAAAGGTAACGAGGTTTCCACTGCTGCTGGGGAAGACGCATCTCCTCACGCGGTCGAGGCCCTCAGGGACCCCAAGTGGAACGGCGGCGAAAACCACTGACGAGCCCGCCGCAAGACCCAGGCACAGAGGCAGAAGAAAGAGGCTCGGCAGAGCCAGGCCGACGCGCAAGAAGTCGCCTTTGGGCGCACCGGGCGCATCCGTCCGAACGCACCCGCGCACACGGGCACGCACCCACAAACCGGCAGAAAGAGGGAAAGACACACACAGAGAGTGAGGGCCAGAGAGACAAGAGAGGATGGGAGAGACGCAGACACACACAGTCACACGGCAGCAGCGGCACAGAAACGCAGCCCCCGCAGGCACACAGCCCCCCTGACGCTGCAGGCTTCTGCTCCGGGCGCGAAGGCCCCTCGCGGGAGAGAGCAGCGCACGGACAGGCGGGCGGACCCGTCGTGGAGACCACGGGGGCAAGGCTTTTGGGGAGACTCACCCCAACACCGTCCGGGCGGGCCTGAGGCTGGGACGACGCGCCGCTTCCCCCGGACTCCGCCTGCGGTTTTGTCATCCTGGCCGGCGCGTTGCGACTCCCGGCGTCCGTCCGGAGACGTTCCTGTCGACCCCGTGGAGAGGTGAGGCAGGAGCCTCGCAGCCCCGACACCCAAGCACCGCCACGGAGGGCTCCTGCTTTGCCAAGCCTCAGGGGGCCGGTTTCTAAGACAACCGTGGGAACCGCTGTGACGCCAGAGGCCGCTCGGGCCTCGCGCATGCGCACTGGCCCTGCCGCGCCGGGCCCACTCGCGCTCCCCACCTGGAAGTCACGCTGCGGCCCCTTTAAACAACGGCGGCTGCGCGGGGCGTCGGGGCTGGGGTTGGGGTGGGAGTGGGCGTGTGCGCGGCGGGGCAGGGGGGAGCGGGGGTGGGGGGGGGCCGCTGGGGGCTGCCGCTGCAGCCCCGGCGGCCGCCGGATCCGGGCTCCAGCGGGGGGCGGCGTGGGAGAAGGGGCCGCGGGCATCCCAGTACCAAGACCCCCGGAGTCCTGTCTTCAGGACCTCCTGGAGCCGACTTCCACCGGTGGAGGGGGAGCTTCAGGGCCTCCGCTGGGGTCTCAGGACTCCTCTTGAGATGGGATTTTGGACCCCTCCGGGTGAGAGAGGATGGACTCGCCATCATCGGCGGAGGCAGGCGGGGCCTCGCTGCAGCACAGAATCATCCCCTGGGCCTAAAGGCGTGGTGCCAGCCGAAAATCCACTGACCCACGAGCCCTCGGCCTCCCTCCCCCTCCGAAAGAGCGGCGGCCTAGCCCCGCTTGCAGAAGCCCCGGGGCTCCCGCAAGCTGCCTCTGCTTTCCAGGACCCGCGCAAACAGGGACAGGGGCGGTTCCGCGGCGGAGCCATTGGCCCCACGCGTGGCACTGGCCGATCCCCGAGCAGACGATGTGAATGCGTGTGAGCCCGGGCGTACGGGGCGACGGCGAAACCAACAGCGGAGTCCAGGCCTGTGCCCGGGTGGAAGAGGGTCCCAAGGGACCTGCCCGTGGCTTCCAAGGGAAATCAAAGAACGCCTGGGATCCAGGAGGGAGCCAGAAGATTCAGGGAGTCAGTCCACCTGCTCAGAGGAGCAGAGGAGAGGCTGTCCCTCAAGAACGAGAGGGGAAGTGCAGAGGGGAAGTGCCGCACCGCCTGTCCAAGAAGACAAGGCCAGTCACGGTCGCCTAGCGCTCATGCTAGGCAGGCCACCCAGCCATGAGGTGAAACAGGGAGAGCAAGACAGCTTCCCTGTGGGAGACACGTATGGGAGCCAGGAGCTCCAGGGCCATGGAACCTGCCCAAGCAAGCAGAAACAGGTTTGGAGAGAGAAACCGCCACCACACGGATCTCCGAGGAGTGTCTCCCTGACGGACTGGGAAGCCATGTGCGTCCAAGACGTTCAGCCAGACCGACAAGCGTGTAGGCCCCCGAGAGACAGGGGAGACAGAGCAAGAGGGAGGACAGAGCAGAGGCCGGAGCCCAGGCCGGATACTGCCCGGTGCCACCGCCGCGGGCCTAAGGGGAGGGTTGCCCAACGGCTGACTTGTCCGGAGAGGCCAGCCTTCCAGGGACCGGGAGGCCTGGCATCTCCCCTTCCCGGCTTCCTCTTCAAGCTTCGGCCGCGGTGCGGCTTCATTTCTCAGAGAAGAGCCGTGAAAAGGTCCAAGCGTCTCCTCTGAGGCGGGTCTGCTCCTCTCCTGCAGGCCGACGAGCTCCTCTGGGGCTTCTGTCCCTGGCTGGACTGTGGTTATCTTGATCCCAGGAGAGAGTCCGCTCGGCAAAGGTAACGAGGTTTCCACTGCTGCTGGGGAAGACGCATCTCCTCACGCGGTCGAGGCCCTCAGGGACCCCAAGTGGAACGGCGGCGAAAACCACTGACGAGCCCGCCGCAAGACCCAGGCACAGAGGCAGAAGAAAGAGGCTCGGCAGAGCCAGGCCGACGCGCAAGAAGTCGCCTTTGGGCGCACCGGGCGCATCCGTCCGAACGCACCCGCGCACACGGGCACGCACCCACAAACCGGCAGAAAGAGGGAAAGACACACACAGAGAGTGAGGGCCAGAGAGACAAGAGAGGATGGGAGAGACGCAGACACACACAGTCACACGGCAGCAGCGGCACAGAAACGCAGCCCCCGCAGGCACACAGCCCCCCTGACGCTGCAGGCTTCTGCTCCGGGCGCGAAGGCCCCTCGCGGGAGAGAGCAGCGCACGGACAGGCGGGCGGACCCGTCGTGGAGACCACGGGGGCAAGGCTTTTGGGGAGACTCACCCCAACACCGTCCGGGCGGGCCTGAGGCTGGGACGACGCGCCGCTTCCCCCGGACTCCGCCTGCGGTTTTGTCATCCTGGCCGGCGCGTTGCGACTCCCGGCGTCCGTCCGGAGACGTTCCTGTCGACCCCGTGGAGAGGTGAGGCAGGAGCCTCGCAGCCCCGACACCCAAGCACCGCCACGGAGGGCTCCTGCTTTGCCAAGCCTCAGGGGGCCGGTTTCTAAGACAACCGTGGGAACCGCTGTGACGCCAGAGGCCGCTCGGGCCTCGCGCATGCGCACTGGCCCTGCCGCGCCGGGCCCACTCGCGCTCCCCACCTGGAAGTCAGGCTGCGGCCCCTTTAAACAACGGCGGCTGCGCGGGGCGTCGGGGCTGGGGTTGGGGTGGGAGGGGGCGTGTGCGCGGCGGGGCAGGGGGGAGCGGGGGTGGGGGGGGGCCGCTGGGGGCTGCCGCTGCAGCCCTGGCGGCCGCCGGATCCGGGCTCCAGCGGGGGGCGGCGTGGGAGAAGGGGCCGCGGGCATCCCAGTACCAAGACCCCCGGAGTCCTGTCTTCAGGACCTCCTGGAGCCGACTTCCACCGGTGGAGGGGGAGCTTCAGGGCCTCCGCTGGGGTCTCAGGACTCCTCTTGAGATGGGATTTTGGACCCCTCCGGGTGAGAGAGGATGGACTCGCCATCATCGGCGGAGGCAGGCGGGGCCTCGCTGCAGCACAGAATCATCCCCTGGGCCTAAAGGCGTGGTGCCAGCCGAAAATCCACTGACCCACGAGCCCTCGGCCTCCCTCCCCCTCCGAAAGAGCGGCGGCCTAGCCCCGCTTGCAGAAGCCCCGGGGCTCCCGCAAGCTGCCTCTGCTTTCCAGGACCCGCGCAAACAGGGACAGGGGCGGTTCCGCGGCGGAGCCATTGGCCCCACGCGTGGCACTGGCCGATCCCCGAGCAGACGATGTGAATGCGTGTGAGCCCGGGCGTACGGGGCGACGGCGAAACCAACAGCGGAGTCCAGGCCTGTGCCCGGGTGGAAGAGGGTCCCAAGGGACCTGCCCGTGGCTTCCAAGGGAAATCAAAGAACGCCTGGGATCCAGGAGGGAGCCAGAAGATTCAGGGAGTCAGTCCACCTGCTCAGAGGAGCAGAGGAGAGGCTGTCCCTCAAGAACGAGAGGGGAAGTGCAGAGGGGAAGTGCCGCACCGCCTGTCCAAGAAGACAAGGCCAGTCACGGTCGCCTAGCGCTCATGCTAGGCAGGCCACCCAGCCATGAGGTGAAACAGGGAGAGCAAGACAGCTTCCCTGTGGGAGACACGTATGGGAGCCAGGAGCTCCAGGGCCATGGAACCTGCCCAAGCAAGCAGAAACAGGTTTGGAGAGAGAAACCGCCACCACACGGATCTCCGAGGAGTGTCTCCCTGACGGACTGGGAAGCCATGTGCGTCCAAGACGTTCAGCCAGACCGACAAGCGTGTAGGCCCCCGAGAGACAGGGGAGACAGAGCAAGAGGGAGGACAGAGCAGAGGCCGGAGCCCAGGCCGGATACTGCCCGGTGCCACCGCCGCGGGCCTAAGGGGAGGGTTGCCCAACGGCTGACTTGTCCGGAGAGGCCAGCCTTCCAGGGACCGGGAGGCCTGGCATCTCCCCTTCCCGGCTTCCTCTTCAAGCTTCTGCCGTGGTGCGGCTTCATTTCTCAGAGAAGAGCCGTGAAAAGGTCCAAGCGTCTCCTCTGAGGCGGGTCTGCTCCTCTCCTGCAGGCCGACGAGCTCCTCTGGGGCTTCTGTCCCTGGCTGGACTGTGGTTATCTTGATCCCAGGAGAGAGTCCGCTCGGCAAAGGTAACGAGGTTTCCACTGCTGCTGGGGAAGACGCATCTCCTCACGCGGTCGAGGCCCTCAGGGACCCCAAGTGGAACGGCGGCGAAAACCACTGACGAGCCCGCCGCAAGACCCAGGCACAGAGGCAGAAGAAAGAGGCTCGGCAGAGCCAGGCCGACGCGCAAGAAGTCGCCTTTGGGCGCACCGGGCGCATCCGTCCGAACGCACCCGCGCACACGGGCACGCACCCACAAACCGGCAGAAAGAGGGAAAGACACACACAGAGAGTGAGGGCCAGAGAGACAAGAGAGGATGGGAGAGACGCAGACACACACAGTCACACGGCAGCAGCGGCACAGAAACGCAGCCCCCGCAGGCACACAGCCCCCCTGACGCTGCAGGCTTCTGCTCCGGGCGCGAAGGCCCCTCGCGGGAGAGAGCAGCGCACGGACAGGCGGGCGGACCCGTCGTGGAGACCACGGGGGCAAGGCTTTTGGGGAGACTCACCCCAACACCGTCCGGGCGGGCCTGAGGCTGGGACGACGCGCCGCTTCCCCCGGACTCCGCCTGCGGTTTTGTCATCCTGGCCGGCGCGTTGCGACTCCCGGCGTCCGTCCGGAGACGTTCCTGTCGACCCCGTGGAGAGGTGAGGCAGGAGCCTCGCAGCCCCGACACCCAAGCACCGCCACGGAGGGCTCCTGCTTTGCCAAGCCTCAGGGGGCCGGTTTCTAAGACAACCGTGGGAACCGCTGTGACGCCAGAGGCCGCTCGGGCCTCGCGCATGCGCACTGGCCCTGCCGCGCCGGGCCCACTCGCGCTCCCCACCTGGAAGTCAGGCTGCGGCCCCTTTAAACAACGGCGGCTGCGCGGGGCGTCGGGGCTGGGGTTGGGGTGGGAGTGGGCGTGTGCGCGGCGGGGCAGGGGGGAGCGGGGGTGGGGGGGGGCCGCTGGGGGCTGCCGCTGCAGCCCCGGCGGCCGCCGGATCCGGGCTCCAGCGGGGGGCGGCGTGGGAGAAGGGGCCGCGGGCATCCCAGTACCAAGACCCCCGGAGTCCTGTCTTCAGGACCTCCTGGAGCCGACTTCCACCGGTGGAGGGGGAGCTTCAGGGCCTCCGCTGGGGTCTCAGGACTCCTCTTGAGATGGGATTTTGGACCCCTCCGGGTGAGAGAGGATGGACTCGCCATCATCGGCGGAGGCAGGCGGGGCCTCGCTGCAGCACAGAATCATCCCCTGGGCCTAAAGGCGTGGTGCCAGCCGAAAATCCACTGACCCACGAGCCCTCGGCCTCCCTCCCCCTCCGAAAGAGCGGCGGCCTAGCCCCGCTTGCAGAAGCCCCGGGGCTCCCGCAAGCTGCCTCTGCTTTCCAGGACCCGCGCAAACAGGGACAGGGGCGGTTCCGCGGCGGAGCCATTGGCCCCACGCGTGGCACTGGCCGATCCCCGAGCAGACGATGTGAATGCGTGTGAGCCCGGGCGTACGGGGCGACGGCGAAACCAACAGCGGAGTCCAGGCCTGTGCCCGGGTGGAAGAGGGTCCCAAGGGACCTGCCCGTGGCTTCCAAGGGAAATCAAAGAACGCCTGGGATCCAGGAGGGAGCCAGAAGATTCAGGGAGTCAGTCCACCTGCTCAGAGGAGCAGAGGAGAGGCTGTCCCTCAAGAACGAGAGGGGAAGTGCAGAGGGGAAGTGCCGCACCGCCTGTCCAAGAAGACAAGGCCAGTCACGGTCGCCTAGCGCTCATGCTAGGCAGGCCACCCAGCCATGAGGTGAAACAGGGAGAGCAAGACAGCTTCCCTGTGGGAGACACGTATGGGAGCCAGGAGCTCCAGGGCCATGGAACCTGCCCAAGCAAGCAGAAACAGGTTTGGAGAGAGAAACCGCCACCACACGGATCTCCGAGGAGTGTCTCCCTGACGGACTGGGAAGCCATGTGCGTCCAAGACGTTCAGCCAGACCGACAAGCGTGTAGGCCCCCGAGAGACAGGGGAGACAGAGCAAGAGGGAGGACAGAGCAGAGGCCGGAGCCCAGGCCGGATACTGCCCGGTGCCACCGCCGCGGGCCTAAGGGGAGGGTTGCCCAACGGCTGACTTGTCCGGAGAGGCCAGCCTTCCAGGGACCGGGAGGCCTGGCATCTCCCCTTCCCGGCTTCCTCTTCAAGCTTCTGCCGCGGTGCGGCTTCATTTCTCAGAGAAGAGCCGTGAAAAGGTCCAAGCGTCTCCTCTGAGGCGGGTCTGCTCCTCTCCTGCAGGCCGACGAGCTCCTCTGGGGCTTCTGTCCCTGGCTGGACTGTGGTTATCTTGATCCCAGGAGAGAGTCCGCTCGGCAAAGGTAACGAGGTTTCCACTGCTGCTGGGGAAGACGCATCTCCTCACGCGGTCGAGGCCCTCAGGGACCCCAAGTGGAACGGCGGCGAAAACCACTGACGAGCCCGCCGCAAGACCCAGGCACAGAGGCAGAAGAAAGAGGCTCGGCAGAGCCAGGCCGACGCGCAAGAAGTCGCCTTTGGGCGCACCGGGCGCATCCGTCCGAACGCACCCGCGCACACGGGCACGCACCCACAAACCGGCAGAAAGAGGGAAAGACACACACAGAGAGTGAGGGCCAGAGAGACAAGAGAGGATGGGAGAGACGCAGACACACACAGTCACACGGCAGCAGCGGCACAGAAACGCAGCCCCCGCAGGCACACAGCCCCCCTGACGCTGCAGGCTTCTGCTCCGGGCGCGAAGGCCCCTCGCGGGAGAGAGCAGCGCACGGACAGGCGGGCGGACCCGTCGTGGAGACCACGGGGGCAAGGCTTTTGGGGAGACTCACCCCAACACCGTCCGGGCGGGCCTGAGGCTGGGACGACGCGCCGCTTCCCCCGGACTCCGCCTGCGGTTTTGTCATCCTGGCCGGCGCGTTGCGACTCCCGGCGTCCGTCCGGAGACGTTCCTGTCGACCCCGTGGAGAGGTGAGGCAGGAGCCTCGCAGCCCCGACACCCAAGCACCGCCACGGAGGGCTCCTGCTTTGCCAAGCCTCAGGGGGCCGGTTTCTAAGACAACCGTGGGAACCGCTGTGACGCCAGAGGCCGCTCGGGCCTCGCGCATGCGCACTGGCCCTGCCGCGCCGGGCCCACTCGCGCTCCCCACCTGGAAGTCACGCTGCGGCCCCTTTAAACAACGGCGGCTGCGCGGGGCGTCGGGGCTGGGGTTGGGGTGGGAGTGGGCGTGTGCGCGGCGGGGCAGGGGGGAGCGGGGGTGGGGGGGGGCCGCTGGGGGCTGCCGCTGCAGCCCCGGCGGCCGCCGGATCCGGGCTCCAGCGGGGGGCGGCGTGGGAGAAGGGGCCGCGGGCATCCCAGTACCAAGACCCCCGGAGTCCTGTCTTCAGGACCTCCTGGAGCCGACTTCCACCGGTGGAGGGGGAGCTTCAGGGCCTCTGCTGGGGTCTCAGGACTCCTCTTGAGATGGGATTTTGGACCCCTCCGGGTGAGAGAGGATGGACTCGCCATCATCGGCGGAGGCAGGCGGGGCCTCGCTGCAGCACAGAATCATCCCCTGGGCCTAAAGGCGTGGTGCCAGCCGAAAATCCACTGACCCACGAGCCCTCGGCCTCCCTCCCCCTCCGAAAGAGCGGCGGCCTAGCCCCGCTTGCAGAAGCCCCGGGGCTCCCGCAAGCTGCCTCTGCTTTCCAGGACCCGCGCAAACAGGGACAGGGGCGGTTCCGCGGCGGAGCCATTGGCCCCACGCGTGGCACTGGCCGATCCCCGAGCAGACGATGTGAATGCGTGTGAGCCCGGGCGTACGGGGCGACGGCGAAACCAACAGCGGAGTCCAGGCCTGTGCCCGGGTGGAAGAGGGTCCCAAGGGACCTGCCCGTGGCTTCCAAGGGAAATCAAAGAACGCCTGGGATCCAGGAGGGAGCCAGAAGATTCAGGGAGTCAGTCCACCTGCTCAGAGGAGCAGAGGAGAGGCTGTCCCTCAAGAACGAGAGGGGAAGTGCAGAGGGGAAGTGCCGCACCGCCTGTCCAAGAAGACAAGGCCAGTCACGGTCGCCTAGCGCTCATGCTAGGCAGGCCACCCAGCCATGAGGTGAAACAGGGAGAGCAAGACAGCTTCCCTGTGGGAGACACGTATGGGAGCCAGGAGCTCCAGGGCCATGGAACCTGCCCAAGCAAGCAGAAACAGGTTTGGAGAGAGAAACCGCCACCACACGGATCTCCGAGGAGTGTCTCCCTGACGGACTGGGAAGCCATGTGCGTCCAAGACGTTCAGCCAGACCGACAAGCGTGTAGGCCCCCGAGAGACAGGGGAGACAGAGCAAGAGGGAGGACAGAGCAGAGGCCGGAGCCCAGGCCGGATACTGCCCGGTGCCACCGCCGCGGGCCTAAGGGGAGGGTTGCCCAACGGCTGACTTGTCCGGAGAGGCCAGCCTTCCAGGGACCGGGAGGCCTGGCATCTCCCCTTCCCGGCTTCCTCTTCAAGCTTCGGCCGCGGTGCGGCTTCATTTCTCAGAGAAGAGCCGTGAAAAGGTCCAAGCGTCTCCTCTGAGGCGGGTCTGCTCCTCTCCTGCAGGCCGACGAGCTCCTCTGGGGCTTCTGTCCCTGGCTGGACTGTGGTTATCTTGATCCCAGGAGAGAGTCCGCTCGGCAAAGGTAACGAGGTTTCCACTGCTGCTGGGGAAGACGCATCTCCTCACGTGGTCGAGGCCCTCAGGGACCCCAAGTGGAACGGCGGCGAAAACCACTGACGAGCCCGCCGCAAGACCCAGGCACAGAGGCAGAAGAAAGAGGCTCGGCAGAGCCAGGCCGACGCGCAAGAAGTCGCCTTTGGGCGCACCGGGCGCATCCGTCCGAACGCACCCGCGCACACGGGCACGCACCCACAAACCGGCAGAAAGAGGGAAAGACACACACAGAGAGTGAGGGCCAGAGAGACAAGAGAGGATGGGAGAGACGCAGACACACACAGTCACACGGCAGCAGCGGCACAGAAACGCAGCCCCCGCAGGCACACAGCCCCCCTGACGCTGCAGGCTTCTGCTCCGGGCGCGAAGGCCCCTCGCGGGAGAGAGCAGCGCACGGACAGGCGGGCGGACCCGTCGTGGAGACCACGGGGGCAAGGCTTTTGGGGAGACTCACCCCAACACCGTCCGGGCGGGCCTGAGGCTGGGACGACGCGCCGCTTCCCCCGGACTCCGCCTGCGGTTTTGTCATCCTGGCCGGCGCGTTGCGACTCCCGGCGTCCGTCCGGAGACGTTCCTGTCGACCCCGTGGAGAGGTGAGGCAGGAGCCTCGCAGCCCCGACACCCAAGCACCGCCACGGAGGGCTCCTGCTTTGCCAAGCCTCAGGGGGCCGGTTTCTAAGACAACCGTGGGAACCGCTGTGACGCCAGAGGCCGCTCGGGCCTCGCGCATGCGCACTGGCCCTGCCGCGCCGGGCCCACTCGCGCTCCCCACCTGGAAGTCACGCTGCGGCCCCTTTAAACAACGGCGGCTGCGCGGGGCGTCGGGGCTGGGGTTGGGGTGGGAGTGGGCGTGTGCGCGGCGGGGCAGGGGGGAGCGGGGGTGGGGGGGGGCCGCTGGGGGCTGCCGCTGCAGCCCCGGCGGCCGCCGGATCCGGGCTCCAGCGGGGGGCGGCGTGGGAGAAGGGGCCGCGGGCATCCCAGTACCAAGACCCCCGGAGTCCTGTCTTCAGGACCTCCTGGAGCCGACTTCCACCGGTGGAGGGGGAGCTTCAGGGCCTCCGCTGGGGTCTCAGGACTCCTCTTGAGATGGGATTTTGGACCCCTCCGGGTGAGAGAGGATGGACTCGCCATCATCGGCGGAGGCAGGCGGGGCCTCGCTGCAGCACAGAATCATCCCCTGGGCCTAAAGGCGTGGTGCCAGCCGAAAATCCACTGACCCACGAGCCCTCGGCCTCCCTCCCCCTCCGAAAGAGCGGCGGCCTAGCCCCGCTTGCAGAAGCCCCGGGGCTCCCGCAAGCTGCCTCTGCTTTCCAGGACCCGCGCAAACAGGGACAGGGGCGGTTCCGCGGCGGAGCCATTGGCCCCACGCGTGGCACTGGCCGATCCCCGAGCAGACGATGTGAATGCGTGTGAGCCCGGGCGTACGGGGCGACGGCGAAACCAACAGCGGAGTCCAGGCCTGTGCCCGGGTGGAAGAGGGTCCCAAGGGACCTGCCCGTGGCTTCCAAGGGAAATCAAAGAACGCCTGGGATCCAGGAGGGAGCCAGAAGATTCAGGGAGTCAGTCCACCTGCTCAGAGGAGCAGAGGAGAGGCTGTCCCTCAAGAACGAGAGGGGAAGTGCAGAGGGGAAGTGCCGCACCGCCTGTCCAAGAAGACAAGGCCAGTCACGGTCGCCTAGCGCTCATGCTAGGCAGGCCACCCAGCCATGAGGTGAAACAGGGAGAGCAAGACAGCTTCCCTGTGGGAGACACGTATGGGAGCCAGGAGCTCCAGGGCCATGGAACCTGCCCAAGCAAGCAGAAACAGGTTTGGAGAGAGAAACCGCCACCACACGGATCTCCGAGGAGTGTCTCCCTGACGGACTGGGAAGCCATGTGCGTCCAAGACGTTCAGCCAGACCGACAAGCGTGTAGGCCCCCGAGAGACAGGGGAGACAGAGCAAGAGGGAGGACAGAGCAGAGGCCGGAGCCCAGGCCGGATACTGCCCGGTGCCACCGCCGCGGGCCTAAGGGGAGGGTTGCCCAACGGCTGACTTGTCCGGAGAGGCCAGCCTTCCAGGGACCGGGAGGCCTGGCATCTCCCCTTCCCGGCTTCCTCTTCAAGCTTCGGCCGCGGTGCGGCTTCATTTCTCAGAGAAGAGCCGTGAAAAGGTCCAAGCGTCTCCTCTGAGGCGGGTCTGCTCCTCTCCTGCAGGCCGACGAGCTCCTCTGGGGCTTCTGTCCCTGGCTGGACTGTGGTTATCTTGATCCCAGGAGAGAGTCCGCTCGGCAAAGGTAACGAGGTTTCCACTGCTGCTGGGGAAGACGCATCTCCTCACGCGGTCGAGGCCCTCAGGGACCCCAAGTGGAACGGCGGCGAAAACCACTGACGAGCCCGCCGCAAGACCCAGGCACAGAGGCAGAAGAAAGAGGCTCGGCAGAGCCAGGCCGACGCGCAAGAAGTCGCCTTTGGGCGCACCGGGCGCATCCGTCCGAACGCACCCGCGCACACGGGCACGCACCCACAAACCGGCAGAAAGAGGGAAAGACACACACAGAGAGTGAGGGCCAGAGAGACAAGAGAGGATGGGAGAGACGCAGACACACACAGTCACACGGCAGCAGCGGCACAGAAACGCAGCCCCCGCAGGCACACAGCCCCCCTGACGCTGCAGGCTTCTGCTCCGGGCGCGAAGGCCCCTCGCGGGAGAGAGCAGCGCACGGACAGGCGGGCGGACCCGTCGTGGAGACCACGGGGGCAAGGCTTTTGGGGAGACTCACCCCAACACCGTCCGGGCGGGCCTGAGGCTGGGACGACGCGCCGCTTCCCCCGGACTCCGCCTGCGGTTTTGTCATCCTGGCCGGCGCGTTGCGACTCCCGGCGTCCGTCCGGAGACGTTCCTGTCGACCCCGTGGAGAGGTGAGGCAGGAGCCTCGCAGCCCCGACACCCAAGCACCGCCACGGAGGGCTCCTGCTTTGCCAAGCCTCAGGGGGCCGGTTTCTAAGACAACCGTGGGAACCGCTGTGACGCCAGAGGCCGCTCGGGCCTCGCGCATGCGCACTGGCCCTGCCGCGCCGGGCCCACTCGCGCTCCCCACCTGGAAGTCACGCTGCGGCCCCTTTAAACAACGGCGGCTGCGCGGGGCGTCGGGGCTGGGGTTGGGGTGGGAGTGGGCGTGTGCGCGGCGGGGCAGGGGGGAGCGGGGGTGGGGGGGGGGCCGCTGGGGGCTGCCGCTGCAGCCCCGGCGGCCGCCGGATCCGGGCTCCAGCGGGGGGCGGCGTGGGAGAAGGGGCCGCGGGCATCCCAGTACCAAGACCCCCGGAGTCCTGTCTTCAGGACCTCCTGGAGCCGACTTCCACCGGTGGAGGGGGAGCTTCAGGGCCTCCGCTGGGGTCTCAGGACTCCTCTTGAGATGGGATTTTGGACCCCTCCGGGTGAGAGAGGATGGACTCGCCATCATCGGCGGAGGCAGGCGGGGCCTCGCTGCAGCACAGAATCATCCCCTGGGCCTAAAGGCGTGGTGCCAGCCGAAAATCCACTGACCCACGAGCCCTCGGCCTCCCTCCCCCTCCGAAAGAGCGGCGGCCTAGCCCCGCTTGCAGAAGCCCCGGGGCTCCCGCAAGCTGCCTCTGCTTTCCAGGACCCGCGCAAACAGGGACAGGGGCGGTTCCGCGGCGGAGCCATTGGCCCCACGCGTGGCACTGGCCGATCCCCGAGCAGACGATGTGAATGCGTGTGAGCCCGGGCGTACGGGGCGACGGCGAAACCAACAGCGGAGTCCAGGCCTGTGCCCGGGTGGAAGAGGGTCCCAAGGGACCTGCCCGTGGCTTCCAAGGGAAATCAAAGAACGCCTGGGATCCAGGAGGGAGCCAGAAGATTCAGGGAGTCAGTCCACCTGCTCAGAGGAGCAGAGGAGAGGCTGTCCCTCAAGAACGAGAGGGGAAGTGCAGAGGGGAAGTGCCGCACCGCCTGTCCAAGAAGACAAGGCCAGTCACGGTCGCCTAGCGCTCATGCTAGGCAGGCCACCCAGCCATGAGGTGAAACAGGGAGAGCAAGACAGCTTCCCTGTGGGAGACACGTATGGGAGCCAGGAGCTCCAGGGCCATGGAACCTGCCCAAGCAAGCAGAAACAGGTTTGGAGAGAGAAACCGCCACCACACGGATCTCCGAGGAGTGTCTCCCTGACGGACTGGGAAGCCATGTGCGTCCAAGACGTTCAGCCAGACCGACAAGCGTGTAGGCCCCCGAGAGACAGGGGAGACAGAGCAAGAGGGAGGACAGAGCAGAGGCCGGAGCCCAGGCCGGATACTGCCCGGTGCCACCGCCGCGGGCCTAAGGGGAGGGTTGCCCAACGGCTGACTTGTCCGGAGAGGCCAGCCTTCCAGGGACCGGGAGGCCTGGCATCTCCCCTTCCCGGCTTCCTCTTCAAGCTTCGGCCGCGGTGCGGCTTCATTTCTCAGAGAAGAGCCGTGAAAAGGTCCAAGCGTCTCCTCTGAGGCGGGTCTGCTCCTCTCCTGCAGGCCGACGAGCTCCTCTGGGGCTTCTGTCCCTGGCTGGACTGTGGTTATCTTGATCCCAGGAGAGAGTCCGCTCGGCAAAGGTAACGAGGTTTCCACTGCTGCTGGGGAAGACGCATCTCCTCACGCGGTCGAGGCCCTCAGGGACCCCAAGTGGAACGGCGGCGAAAACCACTGACGAGCCCGCCGCAAGACCCAGGCACAGAGGCAGAAGAAAGAGGCTCGGCAGAGCCAGGCCGACGCGCAAGAAGTCGCCTTTGGGCGCACCGGGCGCATCCGTCCGAACGCACCCGCGCACACGGGCACGCACCCACAAACCGGCAGAAAGAGGGAAAGACACACACAGAGAGTGAGGGCCAGAGAGACAAGAGAGGATGGGAGAGACGCAGACACACACAGTCACACGGCAGCAGCGGCACAGAAACGCAGCCCCCGCAGGCACACAGCCCCCCTGACGCTGCAGGCTTCTGCTCCGGGCGCGAAGGCCCCTCGCGGGAGAGAGCAGCGCACGGACAGGCGGGCGGACCCGTCGTGGAGACCACGGGGGCAAGGCTTTTGGGGAGACTCACCCCAACACCGTCCGGGCGGGCCTGAGGCTGGGACGACGCGCCGCTTCCCCCGGACTCCGCCTGCGGTTTTGTCATCCTGGCCGGCGCGTTGCGACTCCCGGCGTCCGTCCGGAGACGTTCCTGTCGACCCCGTGGAGAGGTGAGGCAGGAGCCTCGCAGCCCCGACACCCAAGCACCGCCACGGAGGGCTCCTGCTTTGCCAAGCCTCAGGGGGCCGGTTTCTAAGACAACCGTGGGAACCGCTGTGACGCCAGAGGCCGCTCGCGCCTCGCGCATGCGCACTGGCCCTGCCGCGCCGGGCCCACTCGCGCTCCCCACCTGGAAGTCAGGCTGCGGCCCCTTTAAACAACGGCGGCTGCGCGGGGCGTCGGGGCTGGGGTTGGGGTGGGAGTGGGCGTGTGCGCGGCGGGGCAGGGGGGAGCGGGGGTGGGGGGGGGGGCGCTGGGGGCTGCCGCTGCAGCCCCGGCGGCCGCCGGATCCGGGCTCCAGCGGGGGGCGGCGTGGGAGAAGGGGCCGCGGGCATCCCAGTACCAAGACCCCCGGAGTCCTGTCTTCAGGACCTCCTGGAGCCGACTTCCACCGGTGGAGGGGGAGCTTCAGGGCCTCCGCTGGGGTCTCAGGACTCCTCTTGAGATGGGATTTTGGACCCCTCCGGGTGAGAGAGGATGGACTCGCCATCATCGGCGGAGGCAGGCGGGGCCTCGCTGCAGCACAGAATCATCCCCTGGGCCTAAAGGCGTGGTGCCAGCCGAAAATCCACTGACCCACGAGCCCTCGGCCTCCCTCCCCCTCCGAAAGAGCGGCGGCCTAGCCCCGCTTGCAGAAGCCCCGGGGCTCCCGCAAGCTGCCTCTGCTTTCCAGGACCCGCGCAAACAGGGACAGGGGCGGTTCCGCGGCGGAGCCATTGGCCCCACGCGTGGCACTGGCCGATCCCCGAGCAGACGATGTGAATGCGTGTGAGCCCGGGCGTACGGGGCGACGGCGAAACCAACAGCGGAGTCCAGGCCTGTGCCCGGGTGGAAGAGGGTCCCAAGGGACCTGCCCGTGGCTTCCAAGGGAAATCAAAGAACGCCTGGGATCCAGGAGGGAGCCAGAAGATTCAGGGAGTCAGTCCACCTGCTCAGAGGAGCAGAGGAGAGGCTGTCCCTCAAGAACGAGAGGGGAAGTGCAGAGGGGAAGTGCCGCACCGCCTGTCCAAGAAGACAAGGCCAGTCACGGTCGCCTAGCGCTCATGCTAGGCAGGCCACCCAGCCATGAGGTGAAACAGGGAGAGCAAGACAGCTTCCCTGTGGGAGACACGTATGGGAGCCAGGAGCTCCAGGGCCATGGAACCTGCCCAAGCAAGCAGAAACAGGTTTGGAGAGAGAAACCGCCACCACACGGATCTCCGAGGAGTGTCTCCCTGACGGACTGGGAAGCCATGTGCGTCCAAGACGTTCAGCCAGACCGACAAGCGTGTAGGCCCCCGAGAGACAGGGGAGACAGAGCAAGAGGGAGGACAGAGCAGAGGCCGGAGCCCAGGCCGGATACTGCCCGGTGCCACCGCCGCGGGCCTAAGGGGAGGGTTGCCCAACGGCTGACTTGTCCGGAGAGGCCAGCCTTCCAGGGACCGGGAGGCCTGGCATCTCCCCTTCCCGGCTTCCTCTTCAAGCTTCGGCCGCGGTGCGGCTTCATTTCTCAGAGAAGAGCCGTGAAAAGGTCCAAGCGTCTCCTCTGAGGCGGGTCTGCTCCTCTCCTGCAGGCCGACGAGCTCCTCTGGGGCTTCTGTCCCTGGCTGGACTGTGGTTATCTTGATCCCAGGAGAGAGTCCGCTCGGCAAAGGTAACGAGGTTTCCACTGCTGCTGGGGAAGACGCATCTCCTCACGCGGTCGAGGCCCTCAGGGACCCCAAGTGGAACGGCGGCGAAAACCACTGACGAGCCCGCCGCAAGACCCAGGCACAGAGGCAGAAGAAAGAGGCTCGGCAGAGCCAGGCCGACGCGCAAGAAGTCGCCTTTGGGCGCACCGGGCGCATCCGTCCGAACGCACCCGCGCACACGGGCACGCACCCACAAACCGGCAGAAAGAGGGAAAGACACACACAGAGAGTGAGGGCCAGAGAGACAAGAGAGGATGGGAGAGACGCAGACACACACAGTCACACGGCAGCAGCGGCACAGAAACGCAGCCCCCGCAGGCACACAGCCCCCCTGACGCTGCAGGCTTCTGCTCCGGGCGCGAAGGCCCCTCGCGGGAGAGAGCAGCGCACGGACAGGCGGGCGGACCCGTCGTGGAGACCACGGGGGCAAGGCTTTTGGGGAGACTCACCCCAACACCGTCCGGGCGGGCCTGAGGCTGGGACGACGCGCCGCTTCCCCCGGACTCCGCCTGCGGTTTTGTCATCCTGGCCGGCGCGTTGCGACTCCCGGCGTCCGTCCGGAGACGTTCCTGTCGACCCCGTGGAGAGGTGAGGCAGGAGCCTCGCAGCCCCGACACCCAAGCACCGCCACGGAGGGCTCCTGCTTTGCCAAGCCTCAGGGGGCCGGTTTCTAAGACAACCGTGGGAACCGCTGTGACGCCAGAGGCCGCTCGCGCCTCGCGCATGCGCACTGGCCCTGCCGCGCCGGGCCCACTCGCGCTCCCCACCTGGAAGTCAGGCTGCGGCCCCTTTAAACAACGGCGGCTGCGCGGGGCGTCGGGGCTGGGGTTGGGGTGGGAGTGGGCGTGTGCGCGGCGGGGCAGGGGGGAGCGGGGGTGGGGGGGGGCCGCTGGGGGCTGCCGCTGCAGCCCCGGCGGCCGCCGGATCCGGGCTCCAGCGGGGGGCGGCGTGGGAGAAGGGGCCGCGGGCATCCCAGTACCAAGACCCCCGGAGTCCTGTCTTCAGGACCTCCTGGAGCCGACTTCCACCGGTGGAGGGGGAGCTTCAGGGCCTCCGCTGGGGTCTCAGGACTCCTCTTGAGATGGGATTTTGGACCCCTCCGGGTGAGAGAGGATGGACTCGCCATCATCGGCGGAGGCAGGCGGGGCCTCGCTGCAGCACAGAATCATCCCCTGGGCCTAAAGGCGTGGTGCCAGCCGAAAATCCACTGACCCACGAGCCCTCGGCCTCCCTCCCCCTCCGAAAGAGCGGCGGCCTAGCCCCGCTTGCAGAAGCCCCGGGGCTCCCGCAAGCTGCCTCTGCTTTCCAGGACCCGCGCAAACAGGGACAGGGGCGGTTCCGCGGCGGAGCCATTGGCCCCACGCGTGGCACTGGCCGATCCCCGAGCAGACGATGTGAATGCGTGTGAGCCCGGGCGTACGGGGCGACGGCGAAACCAACAGCGGAGTCCAGGCCTGTGCCCGGGTGGAAGAGGGTCCCAAGGGACCTGCCCGTGGCTTCCAAGGGAAATCAAAGAACGCCTGGGATCCAGGAGGGAGCCAGAAGATTCAGGGAGTCAGTCCACCTGCTCAGAGGAGCAGAGGAGAGGCTGTCCCTCAAGAACGAGAGGGGAAGTGCAGAGGGGAAGTGCCGCACCGCCTGTCCAAGAAGACAAGGCCAGTCACGGTCGCCTAGCGCTCATGCTAGGCAGGCCACCCAGCCATGAGGTGAAACAGGGAGAGCAAGACAGCTTCCCTGTGGGAGACACGTATGGGAGCCAGGAGCTCCAGGGCCATGGAACCTGCCCAAGCAAGCAGAAACAGGTTTGGAGAGAGAAACCGCCACCACACGGATCTCCGAGGAGTGTCTCCCTGACGGACTGGGAAGCCATGTGCGTCCAAGACGTTCAGCCAGACCGACAAGCGTGTAGGCCCCCGAGAGACAGGGGAGACAGAGCAAGAGGGAGGACAGAGCAGAGGCCGGAGCCCAGGCCGGATACTGCCCGGTGCCACCGCCGCGGGCCTAAGGGGAGGGTTGCCCAACGGCTGACTTGTCCGGAGAGGCCAGCCTTCCAGGGACCGGGAGGCCTGGCATCTCCCCTTCCCGGCTTCCTCTTCAAGCTTCGGCCGCGGTGCGGCTTCATTTCTCAGAGAAGAGCCGTGAAAAGGTCCAAGCGTCTCCTCTGAGGCGGGTCTGCTCCTCTCCTGCAGGCCGACGAGCTCCTCTGGGGCTTCTGTCCCTGGCTGGACTGTGGTTATCTTGATCCCAGGAGAGAGTCCGCTCGGCAAAGGTAACGAGGTTTCCACTGCTGCTGGGGAAGACGCATCTCCTCACGCGGTCGAGGCCCTCAGGGACCCCAAGTGGAACGGCGGCGAAAACCACTGACGAGCCCGCCGCAAGACCCAGGCACAGAGGCAGAAGAAAGAGGCTCGGCAGAGCCAGGCCGACGCGCAAGAAGTCGCCTTTGGGCGCACCGGGCGCATCCGTCCGAACGCACCCGCGCACACGGGCACGCACCCACAAACGGCAGAAAGAGGGAAAGACACACACAGAGAGTGAGGGCCAGAGAGACAAGAGAGGATGGGAGAGACGCAGACACACACAGTCACACGGCAGCAGCGGCACAGAAACGCAGCCCCCGCAGGCACACAGCCCCCCTGACGCTGCAGGCTTCTGCTCCGGGCGCGAAGGCCCCTCGCGGGAGAGAGCAGCGCACGGACAGGCGGGCGGACCCGTCGTGGAGACCACGGGGGCAAGGCTTTTGGGGAGACTCACCCCAACACCGTCCGGGCGGGCCTGAGGCTGGGACGACGCGCCGCTTCCCCCGGACTCCGCCTGCGGTTTTGTCATCCTGGCCGGCGCGTTGCGACTCCCGGCGTCCGTCCGGAGACGTTCCTGTCGACCCCGTGGAGAGGTGAGGCAGGAGCCTCGCAGCCCCGACACCCAAGCACCGCCACGGAGGGCTCCTGCTTTGCCAAGCCTCAGGGGGCCGGTTTCTAAGACAACCGTGGGAACCGCTGTGACGCCAGAGGCCGCTCGCGCCTCGCGCATGCGCACTGGCCCTGCCGCGCCGGGCCCACTCGCGCTCCCCACCTGGAAGTCAGGCTGCGGCCCCTTTAAACAACGGCGGCTGCGCGGGGCGTCGGGGCTGGGGTTGGGGTGGGAGTGGGCGTGTGCGCGGCGGGGCAGGGGGGAGCGGGGGTGGGGGGGGGGCCGCTGGGGGCTGCCGCTGCAGCCCCGGCGGCCGCCGGATCCGGGCTCCAGCGGGGGGCGGCGTA
>NW_027257660.1:0-30760 GCF_043159975.1 Macaca nemestrina | reverse complement strand
TGCTAATTATTAAAATCGATCATTGATGATTAATAATCATAGTATTATTCCTCATTCCACAGGAAGTGTAAACCTACTTGTGATGCTGTTCTTAATATCCAGGGTCGGAAAGCAGGACTTTAGTTTTAATATCGCAGTAGGTGTACACTCACCACGTGACACTGATCCTAATATGAACGGGGGTAGAGTATCACATGACTCCAATTACAGCAATGGATGGATAGCTACGCGGTAATATTGCTCCTAATATTCCCGGAAGAAGCCTTTGCTATCAGTCCGAATATGGCACTGAGGGTACAGTATTCTGAGATATAGTTCCCAGTATACGGAGTTGGAGAGGATGATAATAATTCGCAGGCTGTGTGCTCCCGCCCAGTGATATTGTAATTACTATCCTGGGAGGGAGAGGATGATATTGCACTCTGTACAGCAGGAGGCGTACACCCAGTCTGGGATATTGTTCCTAATATCCATGGAGGGGACAGGCCGATATTACTCGCCATGTGGCACAGAGTGGACATTCACCTTATTTCATCCCTTTCAATAATCCAAGGCCGAGAGACAGATATTAATCTCAGTATCACAGACACTGGACAACCCCTTGTGATACTCTTCCAAATATCCAGATCAGGTTGCGAGGAGCCACCCACGGACGGCCCCCCTGGCTTCTGGGAGCCCCATCGCCGGGGGATCAGGCACCCCACGCGATCGGGCTCCCAGCCGCCACCCCGGACCCGCCCCCCCGGCTTCTGGGAGCCCCATCGCGGGGGGGTCAGGCACGCCCCCCGATCGGGCTCCCAGCCGCCACCCCCGGCCCGCCCCCTGGCTTCTGGGAGCCCCATCGCCGGGGGTGCAGGCACGCCCCCCGATCGGGCTCCCAGCCGCCACCCCCGGCCCGCCCCCCTGGCTTCTGGGAGCCCCATCGCCGGGGGTGCAGGCACCCCCCGCGATCGGGCTCCCAGCCGCCACCCCCGGCCCGCCCCCCTGGCTTCTGGGAGCCCCATCGCCGGGGGTGCAGGCACCCCCCGCGATCGGGCTCCCAGCCGCCACCCCCGGCCCGCCCCCCTGGCTTGTGGGAGCCCCATCGCCGGGGGTGCAGGCACCCCCCGCGATCGGGCTCCCAGCCGCCACCCCCGGCCCGCCCCCCTGGCTTCTGGGAGCCCCATCGCCGGGGGTGCAGGCACCCCCCGCGATCGGGCTCCCAGCCGCCACCCCCGGCCCGCCCCCCTGGCTTCTGGGAGCCCCATCGCCGGGGGTGCAGGCACCCCCCGCGATCGGGCTCCCAGCCGCCACCCCCGGCCCGCCCCCCTGGCTTCTGGGAGCCCCATCGCCGGGGGTGCAGGCACCCCCCGCGATCGGGCTCCCAGCCGCCACCCCCGGCCCGCCCCCCTGGCTTCTGGGAGCCCCATCGCCGGGGGTGCAGGCACCCCCCGCGATCGGGCTCCCAGCCGCCACCCCCGGCCCGCCCCCATGGCTTCTGGGAGCCTTGTGGACCCAAAGCCTCTTTCTCATATTCTGAGTAATATCATCTCCCCATCGGAAAATTTCAACTCCTTCTCAGAGGATTGTACACCCCCGGTGTGCACACCCTCAGAGGTAGTAATCCCCTCTCTATTAGGAGTCACATCAGCCTCTTCCTCCCTCAATATTCAGAACAGTATCCCACCGTTGTTTCTACTTCCAGTGACACGGATTGTCATATCCTCATCTCCCAAGCAGAAGTTGGAAACTCTGTCACGGGGGGTGTACACCGTCTGTGATATAGAAATTAACATCGTCCTCTCCCGGGTTTACATCAGGAGCAAGTCTATTAATCATTAATATTCATTATTATATTAATATTAATAATAATTATTGATATTAATGATCACAATAAAGAGAGTAAAAATGAATACTGGTTTCAAAGGTTAACGATTTGTAATCATAATGATTAGTAATATCACTATTAATAATAATATTATGATATTAGCAATTAATATGATTTAAATCAATACCCAGTGATGCTGGGAATACAATAATGATTAGTATTAGGAACTAATAATATTATTTGATGACATTAATATTAATAATTAATTGAAAGCAGGCATAATCATGTATTGAAAATCATTATCCATAATTAATAATGGTATCTTATGAACTTTTAGTATCATTGCTAATTATTAAAATCGATCATTGATGATTAATAATCATATTATTATTCCTCATTCCACAGGAAGTGTAAACCTACTTGTGATGCTGTTCTTAATATCCAGGGTCGGAAAGCAGGACTTTAGTTTTAATATCACAGTAGGTGTACACTCACCACGTGACACTGATCCTAATATGAACGGGGGTAGAGTATCACATGACTCCAATTACAGCAATGGATGGATAGCTACGCGGTAATATTGCTCCTAATATTCCGAAGAAGCCTTTGCTATCAGTCCGAATATGGCACTGAGGGTACAGTATTCTGAGATATAGTTCCCAGTATACGGAGTTGGAGAGGATGATAATAATTCGCAGGCTGTGTGCTCCCGCCCAGTGATATTGTAATTACTATCCTGGGAGGGAGAGGATGATATTGCACTCTGTACAGCAGGAGGCGTACACCCAGTCTGGGATATTGTTCCTAATATCCATGGAGGGGACGGGCCGATATTACTCGCCATGTGGCACAGAGTGGACATTCACCTTATTTCATCCCTTTCAATAATCCAAGGCCGAGAGACAGATATTAATCTCAGTATCACAGACACTGGACAACCCCTTGTGATACTCTTCCAAATATCCAGATCAGGTTGCGAGGAGCCACCCACGGACGGCCCCCCTGGCTTCTGGGAGCCCCATCGCCGGGGGGTCAGGCACGCCCCCCGATCGGGCTCCCAGCCGCCACCCCCGGCCCGCCCCCCTGGCTTCTGGGAGCCCCATCGCCGGGGGTGCAGGCACCCCCCGCGATCGGGCTCCCAGCCGCCACCCCCGGCCCGCCCCCCTGGCTTCTGGGAGCCCCATCGCCGGGGGTGCAGGCACCCCCCGCGATCGGGCTCCCAGCCGCCACCCCCGGCCCGCCCCCCTGGCTTCTGGGAGCCCCATCGCCGGGGGTGCAGGCACCCCCCGCGATCGGGCTCCCAGCCGCCACCCCCGGCCCGCCCCCTGGCTTCTGGGAGCCCCATCGCCGGGGGTGCAGGCACCCCCCGCGATCGGGCTCCAGCCGCCACCCCCCGGCCCGCCCCCCTGGCTTCTGGGAGCCCCATCGCCGGGGGTGCAGGCACCCCCCGCGATCGGGCTCCCAGCCGCCACCCCCGGCCCGCCCCCCTGGCTTCTGGGAGCCCCATCGCCGGGGGTGCAGGCACCCCCCGCGATCGGGCTCCCAGCCGCCACCCCCGGCCCGCCCCCCTGGCTTCTGGGAGCCTTGTGGACCCAAAGCCTCTTTCTCATATTCTGAGTAATATCATCTCCCCATCGGAAAATTTTCAACTCCTTCTCAGAGGATTGTACACCCCCGGTGTGCACACCCTCAGAGGTAGTAACCCCCTCTCTATTAGGAGTCACATCAGCCTCTCCTCCCTCAATATTCAGAACAGTATCCCACCGTTGTTTCTACTTCCAGTGACACGGATTGTCATATCCTCATCTCCCAAGCAGAAGTTGGAAACTCTGTCACGGGGGTGTACACCGTCTGTGATATAGAAATTAACATCGTCCTCTCCCGGGTTTACATCAGGAGCAAGTCTATTAATCATTAATATTCATTATTATATTAATATTAATAATAATTATTGATATTAATGATCACAATAAAGAGAGTAAAAATGAATACTGGTTTCAAAGGTTAACGATTTGTAATCATAATGATTAGTAATATCACTATTAATAATAATATTATGATATTAGCAATTAATATGATTTAAATCAATAACCAGTGATGCTGGGAATACAATAATGATTAGTATTAGGAACTAATAATATTATTTGATGACATTAATATTAATAATTAATTGAAAGCAGGCATAATCATGTATTGAAAATCATTATCCATAATTAATAATGGTATCTTATGAACTTTTAGTATCATTGCTAATTATTAAAATCGATCATTGATGATTAATAATCATATTATTATTCCTCATTCCACAGGAAGTGTAAACCTACTTGTGATGCTGTTCTTAATATCCAGGGTCGGAAAGCAGGACTTTAGTTTTAATATCACAGTAGGTGTACACTCACCACGTGACACTGATCCTAATATGAACGGGGGTAGAGTATCACATGACTTCAATTACAGCAATGGATGGATAGCTACGCGGTAATATTGCTCCTAATATTCCCGGAAGAAGCCTTTGCTATCAGTCCGAATATGGCACTGAGGGTACAGTATTCTGAGATATAGTTCCTAGTATACGGAGTTGGAGAGGATGATAATAATTCGCAGGCTGTGTGCTCCCGCCCAGTGATATTGTAATTACTATCCTGGGAGGGAGAGGATGATATTGCACTCTGTACAGCAGGAGGCGTACACCCAGTCTGGGATATTGTTCCTAATATCCATGGAGGGGACAGGCCGATATTACTCGCCATGTGGCACAGAGTGGACATTCACCTTATTTCATCCCTTTCAATAATCCAAGGCCGAGAGACAGATATTAATCTCAGTATCACAGACACTGGACAACCCCTTGTGATACTCTTCCAAATATCCAGATCAGGTTGCGAGGAGCCACCCACGGACGGCCCCCCTGGCTTCTGGGAGCCCCATCGCCGGGGGGTCAGGCACCCCCGGCGATCGGGCTCCCAGCCGCCACCCCGGACCCGCCCCCCCGGTTTCTGGGAGACCCATCGCGGGGGGGTCAGGCACGCCCCCCGATCGGGCTCCCAGCCGCCACCCCCGGCCCGCCCCCCTGGCTTCTGGGAGCCCCATCGCCGGGGGTGCAGGCACCCCCCGCGATCGGGCTCCCAGCCGCCACCCCCGGCCCGCCCCCCTGGCTTCTGGGAGCCTTGTGGACCCAAAGCCTCTTTCTCATATTCTGAGTAATATCATCTCCCCATCGGAAAATTTTCAACTCCTTCTCAGAGGATTGTACACCCCCGGTGTGCACACCCTCAGAGGTAGTAACCCCCTCTCTATTAGGAGTCACATCAGCCTCTTCCTCCCTCAATATTCAGAACAGTATCCCACCGTTGTTTCTACTTCCAGTGACACGGATTGTCATATCCTCATCTCCCAAGCAGAAGTTGGAAAGTCTGTCACGGGGGGTGTACACCGTCTGTGATATAGAAATTAACATCGTCCTCTCCCGGGTTTACATCAGGAGCAAGTCTATTAATCATTAATATTCATTATTATATTAATATTAATAATAATTATTGATATTAATGATCACAATAAAGAGAGTAAAAATGAATACTGGTTTCAAAGGTTAACGATTTGTAATCATAATGATTAGTAATATCACTATTAATAATAATATTATGATATTAGCAATTAATATGATTTAAATCAATAACCAGTGATGCTGGGAATACAATAATGATTAGTATTAGGAACCAATAATATTATTTGATGACATTAATATTAATAATTAATTGAAAGCAGGCATAATCATGTATTGAAAATCATTATCCATAATTAATAATGGTATCTTATGAACTTTTAGTATCATTGCTAATTATTAAAATCGATCATTGATGATTAATAATCATATTATTATTCCTCATTCCACAGGAAGTGTAAACCTACTTGTGATGCTGTTCTTAATATCCAGGGTCGGAAAGCAGGACTTTAGATTTAATATCGCAGTAGGTGTACACTCACCACGTGACACTGATCCTAATATGAACGGGGGTAGAGTATCAAATGACTCCAATTACAGCAATGGATGGATAGCTACGCGGTAATATTGCTCCTAATATTCCCGGAAGAAGCCTTTGCTATCAGTCCGAATATGGCACTGAGGGTACAGTATTCTGAGATATAGTTCCTAGTATACGGAGTTGGAGAGGATGATAATAATTCGCAGGCTGTGTGCTCCCGCCCAGTGATATTGTAATTACTATCCTGGGAGGGAGAGGATGATATTGCACTCTGTACAGCAGGAGGCGTACACCCAGTCTGGGATATTGTTCCTAATATCCATGGAGGGGACAGGCCGATATTACTCGCCATGTGGCACAGAGTGGACATTCACCTTATTTCATCCCTTTCAATAATCCAAGGCCGAGAGACAGATATTAATCTCAGTATCACAGACACTGGACAACCCCTTGTGATACTCTTCCAAATATCCAGATCAGGTTGCGAGGAGCCACCCACGGACGGCCCCCCTGGCTTCTGGGAGCCCCATCGCCGGGGGGTCAGGCACCCCCCGCGATCGGGCTCCCAGCCGCCACACCGGACCCGCCCCCCTGGCTTCTGGGAGCCCCATCGCCGGGGTGCAGGCACCCCCCGCGATCGGGCTCCCAGCCGCCACCCCCGGCCCGCCCCCCTGGCTTCTGGGAGCCCCATCGCCGGGGGTGCAGGCACCCCCCGCGATCGGGCTCCCAGCCGCCACCCCCGGCCCGCCCCCCTGGCTTCTGGGAGCCCCATCGCCGGGGGTGCAGGCACCCCCCGCGATCGGGCTCCCAGCCGCCACCCCCGGCCCGCCCCCCTGGCTTCTGGGAGCCCCATCGCCGGGGGTGCAGGCACCCCCCGCGATCGGGCTCCCAGCCGCCACCCCCGGCCCGCCCCCCTGGCTTCTGGGAGCCCCATCGCCGGGGGTGCAGGCACCCCCCGCGATCGGGCTCCCAGCCGCCACCCCCGGCCCGCCCCCCTGGCTTCTGGGAGCCCCATCGCCGGGGGTGCAGGCACCCCCCGCGATCGGGCTCCCAGCCGCCACCCCCGGCCCGCCCCCCTGGCTTCTGGGAGCCCCATCGCCGGGGGTGCAGGCACCCCCCGCGATCGGGCTCCCAGCCGCCACCCCCGGCCCGCCCCCCTGGCTTCTGGGAGCCCCATCGCCGGGGGTGCAGGCACCCCCCGCGATCGGGCTCCCAGCCGCCACCCCCGGCCCGCCCCCCTGGCTTCTGGGAGCCCCATCGCCGGGGGTGCAGGCACCCCCCGCGATCGGGCTCCCAGCCGCCACCCCCGGCCCGCCCCCCTGGCTTCTGGGAGCCTTGTGGACCCAAAGCCTCTTTCTCATATTCTGAGTAATATCATCTCCCCATCGGAAAATTTTCAACTCCTTCTCAGAGGATTGTACACCCCCGGTGTGCTCACCCTCAGAGGTAGTAACCCCCTCTCTATTAGGAGTCACATCAGCCTCTTCCTCCCTCAATATTCAGAACAGTATCCCACCGTTGTTTCTACTTCCAGTGACACGGATTGTCATATCCTCATCTCCCAAGCAGAAGTTGGAAACTCTGTCACGGGGGGTGTACACCGTCTGTGATATAGAAATTAACATCGTCCTCTCCCGGGTTTACATCAGGAGCAAGTCTATTAATCATTAATATTCATTATTATATTAATATTAATAATAATTATTGATATTAATGATCACAATAAAGAGAGTAAAAATGAATACTGGTTTCAAAGGTTAACGATTTGTAATCATAATGATTAGTAATATCACTATTAATAATAATATTATGATATTAGCAATTAATATGATTTAAATCAATACCCAGTGATGCTGGGAATACAATAATGATTAGTATTAGGAACTAATAATATTATTTGATGACATTAATATTAATAATTAATTGAAAGCAGGCATAATCATGTATTGAAAATCATTATCCATAATTAATAATGGTATCTTATGAACTTTTAGTATCATTGCTAATTATTAAAATCGATCATTGATGATTAATAATCATATTATTATTCCTCATTCCACAGGAAGTGTAAACCTACTTGTGATGCTGTTCTTAATATCCAGGGTCGGAAAGCAGGACTTTAGTTTTAATATCGCAGTAGGTGTACACTCACCACGTGACACTGATCCTAATATGAACGGGGGTAGAGTATCACATGACTCCAATTACAGCAATGGATGGATAGCTACGCGGTAATATTGCTCCTAATATTCCCGGAAGAAGCCTTTGCTATCAGTCCGAATATGGCACTGAGGGTACAGTATTCTGAGATATAGTTCCCAGTATACGGAGTTGGAGAGGATGATAATAATTCGCAGGCTGTGTGCTCCCGCCCAGTGATATTGTAATTACTATCCTGGGAGGGAGAGGATGATATTGCACTCTGTACAGCAGGAGGCGTACACCCAGTCTGGGATATTGTTCCTAATATCCATGGAGGGGACGGGCCGATATTACTCGCCATGTGGCACAGAGTGGACATTCACCTTATTTCATCCCTTTCAATAATCCAAGGCCGAGAGACAGATATTAATCTCAGTATCACAGACACTGGACAACCCCTTGTGATACTCTTCCAAATATCCAGATCAGGTTGCGAGGAGCCACCCACGGACGGCCCCCCTGGCTTCTGGGAGCCCCATCGCCGGGGGTGCAGGCACCCCCCGCGATCGGGCTCCCAGCCGCCACCCCGGACCCGCCCCCCTGGCTTCTGGGAGCCCCATCGCGGGGGGGTCAGGCACGCCCCCCGATCGGGCTCCCAGCCGCCACCCCCGGCCCGCCCCCCTGGCTTCTGGGAGCCCCATCGCCGGGGGTGCAGGCACCCCCCGCGATCGGGCTCCCAGCCGCCACCCCCGGCCCGCCCCCCTGGCTTCTGGGAGCCCCATCGCCGGGGGTGCAGGCACCCCCCGCGATCGGGCTCCCAGCCGCCACCCCCGGCCCGCCCCCCTGGCTTCTGGGAGCCCCATCGCCGGGGGTGCAGGCACCCCCCGCGATCGGGCTCCCAGCCGCCACCCCCGGCCCGCCCCCCTGGCTTCTGGGAGCCCCATCGCCGGGGGTGCAGGCACCCCCCGCGATCGGGCTCCCAGCCGCCACCCCCGGCCCGCCCCCCTGGCTTCTGGGAGCCCCATCGCCGGGGGTGCAGGCACCCCCCGCGATCGGGCTCCCAGCCGCCACCCCCGGCCCGCCCCCCTGGCTTCTGGGAGCCCCATCGCCGGGGGTGCAGGCACCCCCCGCGATCGGGCTCCCAGCCGCCACCCCCGGCCCGCCCCCCTGGCTTCTGGGAGCCCCATCGCCGGGGGTGCAGGCACCCCCCGCGATCGGGCTCCCAGCCGCCACCCCCGGCCCGCCCCCCTGGCTTCTGGGAGCCCCATCGCCGGGGGTGCAGGCACCCCCCGCGATCGGGCTCCCAGCCGCCACCCCCGGCCCGCCCCCCTGGCTTCTGGGAGCCCCATCGCCGGGGGTGCAGGCACCCCCCGCGATCGGGCTCCCAGCCGCCACCCCCGGCCCGCCCCCCTGGCTTCTGGGAGCCCCATCGCCGGGGGTGCAGGCACCCCCCGCGATCGGGCTCCCAGCCGCCACCCCCGGCCCGCCCCCCTGGCTTCTGGGAGCCCCATCGCCGGGGGTGCAGGCACCCCCCGCGATCGGGCTCCCAGCCGCCACCCCCGGCCCGCCCCCCTGGCTTCTGGGAGCCCCATCGCCGGGGGTGCAGGCACCCCCCGCGATCGGGCTCCCAGCCGCCACCCCCGGCCCGCCCCCCTGGCTTCTGGGAGCCCCATCGCCGGGGGTGCAGGCACCCCCCGCGATCGGGCTCCCAGCCGCCACCCCCGGCCCGCCCCCCTGGCTTCTGGGAGCCCCATCGCCGGGGGTGCAGGCACCCCCCGCGATCGGGCTCCCAGCCGCCACCCCCGGCCCGCCCGCCTGGCTTCTGGGAGCCTTGTGGACCCAAAGCCTCTTTCTCATATTCTGAGTAATATCATCTCCCCATCGGAAAATTTTCAACTCCTTCTCAGAGGATTGTACACCCCCGGTGTGCACACCCTCAGAGGTAGTAACCCCCTCTCTATTAGGAGTCACATCAGCCTCTTCCTCCCTCAATATTCAGAACAGTATCCCACCGTTGTTTCTACTTCCAGTGACACGGATTGTCATATCCTCATCTCCCAAGCAGAAGTTGGAAACTCTGTCACGGGGGGTGTACACCGTCTGTGATATAGAAATTAACATCGTCCTCTCCCGGGTTTACATCAGGAGCAAGTCTATTAATCATTAATATTCATTATTATATTAATATTAATAATAATTATTGATATTAATGATCACAATAAAGAGAGTAAAAATGAATACTGGTTTCAAAGGTTAACGATTTGTAATCATAATGATTAGTAATATCACTATTAATAATAATATTATGATATTAGCAATTAATATGATTTAAATCAATACCCAGTGATGCTGGGAATACAATAATGATTAGTATTAGGAACTAATAATATTATTTGATGACATTAATATTAATAATTAATTGAAAGCAGGCATAATCATGTATTGAAAATCATTATCCATAGTTAATAATGGTATCTTATGAACTTTTAGTATCATTGCTAATTATTAAAATCGATCATTGATGATTAATAATCATATTATTATTCCTCATTCCACAGGAAGTGTAAACCTACTTGTGATGCTGTTCTTAATATCCAGGGTCGGAAAGCAGGACTTTAGTTTTAATATCACAGTAGGTGTACACTCACCACGTGACACTGATCCTAATATGAACGGGGGTAGAGTATCACATGACTTCAATTACAGCAATGGATGGATAGCTACGCGGTAATATTGCTCCTAATATTCCCGGAAGAAGCCTTTGCTATCAGTCCGAATATGGCACTGAGGGTACAGTATTCTGAGATATAGTTCCTAGTATACGGAGTTGGAGAGGATGATAATAATTCGCAGGCTGTGTGCTCCCGCCCAGTGATATTGTAATTACTATCCTGGGAGGGAGAGGATGATATTGCACTCTGTACAGCAGGAGGCGTACACCCAGTCTGGGATATTGTTCCTAATATCCATGGAGGGGACAGGCCGATATTACTCGACATGTGGCACAGAGTGGACATTCACCTTATTTCATCCCTTTCAATAATCCAAGGCCGAGAGACAGATATTAATCTCAGTATCAAAGACACTGGACAACCCCTTGTGATACTCTTCCAAATATCCAGATCAGGTTGCGAGGAGCCACCCACGGACGGCCCCCCTGGCTTCTGGGAGCCCCATCGCCGGGGGGTCAGGCACCCCCCGCGATCGGGCTCCCAGCCGCCACCACGGACCCGCCCCCCTGGCTTCTGGGAGCCCCATCGCGGGGGGGTCAGGCACGCCCCCCGATCGGGCTCCCAGCCGCCACCCCCGGCCCGCCCCCCTGGCTTCTGGGAGCCCCATCGCCGGGGGTGCACGCACGCCCCCCGATCGGGCTCCCAGCCGCCACACCCGGCCCGCCCCCCTGGCTTCTGGGAACCCCATCGCCGGGGGTGCAGGCACCCCCCGCGATCGGGCTCCCAGCCGCCACCCCCGGCCCGCCCCCCTGGCTTCTGGGAGCCCCATCGCCGGGGGTGCAGGCACCCCCCCCGATCGGGCTCCCAGCCGCCACCCCCGGCCCGCCCCCCTGGCTTCTGGGAGCCCCATCGCCGGGGGTGCAGGCACCCCCCGCGATCGGGCTCCCAGCCGCCACCCCCGGCCCGCCCCCCTGGCTTCTGGGAGCCCCATCGCCGGGGGTGCAGGCACCCCCCCCGATCGGGCTCCCAGCCGCCACCCCCGGCCCGCCCCCCTGGCTTCTGGGAGCCCCATCGCCGGGGGTGCAGGCACCCCCGCGATCGGGCTCCCAGCCGCCACCCCCGGCCCGCCCCCCTGGCTTCTGGGAGCCTTGTGGACCCAAAGCCTCTTTCTCATATTCTGAGTAATATCATCTCCCCATCGGAAAATTTTCAACTCCTTCTCAGAGGATTGTACACCCCCGGTGTGCACACCCTCAGAGGTAGTAACCCCCTCTCTATTAGGAGTCACATCAGCCTCTTCCTCCCTCAATATTCAGAACAGTATCCCACCGTTGTTTCTACTTCCAGTGACACGGATTGTCATATCCTCATCTCCCAAGCAGAAGTTGGAAACTCTGTCACGGGGGGTGTACACCGTCTGTGATATAGAAATTAACATCGTCCTCTCCCGGGTTTACATCAGGAGCAAGTCTATTAATCATTAATATTCATTATTATATTAATATTAATAATAATTATTGATATTAATGATCACAATAAAGAGAGTAAAAATGAATACTGGTTTCAAAGGTTAACGATTTGTAATCATAATGATTAGTAATATCACTATTAATAATAATATTATGATATTAGCAATTAATATGATTGAAATCAATACCCAGTGATGCTGGGAATACAATAATGATTAGTATTAGGAACTAATAATATTATTTGATGACATTAATATTAATAATTAATTGAAAGCAGGCATAATCATGTATTGAAAATCATTATCCATAATTAATAATGGTATCTTATGAACTTTTAGTATCATTGCTAATTATTAAAATCGATCATTGATGATTAATAATCATAGTATTATTCCTCATTCCACAGGAAGTGTAAACCTACTTGTGATGCTGTTCTTAATATCCAGGGTCGGAAAGCAGGACTTTAGTTTTAATATCGCAGTAGGTGTACACTCACCACGTGACACTGATCCTAATATGAACGGGGGTAGAGTATCACATGACTCCAATTACAGCAATGGATGGATAGCTACGCGGTAATATTGCTCCTAATATTCCCGGAAGAAGCCTTTGCTATCAGTCCGAATATGGCACTGAGGGTACAGTATTCTGAGATATAGTTCCCAGTATACGGAGTTGGAGAGGATGATAATAATTCGCAGGCTGTGTGCTCCCGCCCAGTGATATTGTAATTACTATCCTGGGAGGGAGAGGATGATATTGCACTCTGTACAGCAGGAGGCGTACACCCAGTCTGGGATATTGTTCCTAATATCCATGGAGGGGACAGGCCGATATTACTCGACATGTGGCACAGAGTGGACATTCACCTTATTTCATCCCTTTCAATAATCCAAGGCCGAGAGACAGATATTAATCTCAGTATCACAGACACTGGACAACCCCTTGTGATACTCTTCCAAATATCCAGATCAGGTTGCGAGGAGCCACCCACGGACGGCCCCCCTGGCTTCTGGGAGCCCCATCGCCGGGGGATCAGGCACCCCACGCGATCGGGCTCACAGCCGCCACCCCGGACCCGCCCCCCCGGCTTCTGGGAGCCCCATCGCGGGGGGGTCAGGCACGCCCCCCGATCGGGCTCCCAGCCGCCACCCCCGGCCCGCCCCCCTGGCTTCTGGGAGCCCCATCGCCGGGGGTGCAGGCACGCCCCCCGATCGGGCTCCCAGCCGCCACCCCCGGCCCGCCCCCCTGGCTTCTGGGAGCCCCATCGCCGGGGGTGCAGGCACCCCCCGCGATCGGGCTCCCAGCCGCCACCCCCGGCCCGCCCCCCTGGCTTCTGGGAGCCCCATCGCCGGGGGTGCAGGCACCCCCCGCGATCGGGCTCCCAGCCGCCACCCCCGGCCCGCCCCCCTGGCTTGTGGGAGCCCCATCGCCGGGGGTGCAGGCACCCCCCGCGATCGGGCTCCCAGCCGCCACCCCCGGCCCGCCCCCCTGGCTTCTGGGAGCCCCATCGCCGGGGGTGCAGGCACCCCCCGCGATCGGGCTCCCAGCCGCCACCCCCGGCCCGCCCCCCTGGCTTCTGGGAGCCCCATCGCCGGGGGTGCAGGCACCCCCCGCGATCGGGCTCCCAGCCGCCACCCCCGGCCCGCCCCCCTGGCTTCTGGGAGCCCCATCGCCGGGGGTGCAGGCACCCCCCGCGATCGGGCTCCCAGCCGCCACCCCCGGCCCGCCCCCCTGGCTTCTGGGAGCCCCATCGCCGGGGGTGCAGGCACCCCCCGCGATCGGGCTCCCAGCCGCCACCCCCGGCCCGCCCCCATGGCTTCTGGGAGCCTTGTGGACCCAAAGCCTCTTTCTCATATTCTGAGTAATATCATCTCCCCATCGGAAAATTTTCAACTCCTTCTCAGAGGATTGTACACCCCCGGTGTGCACACCCTCAGAGGTAGTAACCTCCTCTCTATTAGGAGTCACATCAGCCTCTTCCTCCCTCAATATTCAGAACAGTATCCCACCGTTGTTTCTACTTCCAGTGACACGGATTGTCATATCCTCATCTCCCAAGCAGAAGTTGGAAAGTCTGTCACGGGGGGTGTACACCGTCTGTGATATAGAAATTAACATCGTCCTCTCCCGGGTTTACATCAGGAGCAAGTCTATTAATCATTAATATTCATTATTATATTAATATTAATAATAATTATTGATATTAATGATCACAATAAAGAGAGTAAAAATGAATACTGGTTTCAAAGGTTAACGATTTGTAATCATAATGATTAGTAATATCACTATTAATAATAATATTATGATATTAGCAATTAATATGATTTAAATCAATACCCAGTGATGCTGGGAATACAATAATGATTAGTATTAGGAACTAATAATATTATTTGATGACATTAATATTAATAATTAATTGAAAGCAGGCATAATCATGTATTGAAAATCATTATCCATAATTAATAATGGTATCTTATGAACTTTTAGTATCATTGCTAATTATTAAAATCGATCATTGATGATTAATAATCATATTATTATTCCTCATTCCACAGGAAGTGTAAACCTACTTGTGATGCTGTTCTTAATATCCAGGGTCGGAAAGCAGGACTTTAGTTTTAATATCGCAGTAGGTGTACACTCACCACGTGACACTGATCCTAATATGAACGGGGGTAGAGTATCACATGACTCCAATTACAGCAATGGATGGATAGCTACGCGGTAATATTGCTCCTAATATTCCCGGAAGAAGCCTTTGCTATCAGTCCGAATATGGCACTGAGGGTACAGTATTCTGAGATATAGTTCCCAGTATACGGAGTTGGAGAGGATGATAATAATTCGCAGGCTGTGTGCTCCCGCCCAGTGATATTGTAATTACTATCCTGGGAGGGAGAGGATGATATTGCACTCTGTACAGCAGGAGGCGTACACCCAGTCTGGGATATTGTTCCTAATATCCATGGAGGGGACGGGCCGATATTACTCGCCATGTGGCACAGAGTGGACATTCACCTTATTTCATCCCTTTCAATAATCCAAGGCCGAGAGACAGATATTAATCTCAGTATCACAGACACTGGACAACCCCTTGTGATACTCTTCCAAATATCCAGATCAGGTTGCGAGGAGCCACCCACGGACGGCCCCCCTGGCTTCTGGGAGCCCCATCGCCGGGGGGTCAGGCACCCCCCGCGATCGGGCTCCCAGCCCCCACCCCGGACACGCCCCCCTGGCTTCTGGGAGCCCCATCGCGGGGGGGTCAGGCACGCCCCCCGATCGGGCTCCCAGCCGCCACCACCGGCCCGCCCCCCTGGCTTCTGGGAGCCCCATCGCCGGGGGTGCAGGCACGCCCCCCGATCGGGCTCCCAGCCGCCACCCCCGGCCCGCCCCCCTGGCTTCTGGGAGCCCCATCGCCGGGGGTGCAGGCACCCCCCGCGATCGGGCTCCCAGCCGCCACCCCCGGCCCGCCCCCCTGGCTTCTGGGAGCCCCATCGCCGGGGGTGCAGGCACCCCCCGCGATCGGGCTCCCAGCCGCCACCCCCGGCCCGCCCCCCTGGCTTCTGGGAGCCCCATCGCCGGGGGTGCAGGCACCCCCCGCGATCGGGCTCCCAGCCGCCACCCCCGGCCCGCCCCCCTGGCTTCTGGGAGCCCCATCGCCGGGGGTGCAGGCACCCCCCGCGATCGGGCTCCCAGCCGCCACCCCCGGCCCGCCCCCCTGGCTTCTGGGAGCCCCATCGCCGGGGGTGCAGGCACCCCCCGCGATCGGGCTCCCAGCCGCCACCCCCGGCCCGCCCCCCTGGCTTCTGGGAGCCTTGTGGACCCAAAGCCTCTTTCTCATATTCTGAGTAATATCATCTCCCCATCGGAAAATTTTCAACTCCTTCTCAGAGGATTGTACACCCCCGGTGTGCTCACCCTCAGAGGTAGTAACCCCCTCTCTATTAGGAGTCACATCAGCCTCTTCCTCCCTCAATATTCAGAACAGTATCCCACCGTTGTTTCTACTTCCAGTGACACGGATTGTCATATCCTCATCTCCCAAGCAGAAGTTGGAAACTCTGTCACGGGGGGTGTACACCGTCTGTGATATAGAAATTAACATCGTCCTCTCCCGGGTTTACATCAGGAGCAAGTCTATTAATCATTAATATTCATTATTATATTAATATTAATAATAATTATTGATATTAATGATCACAATAAAGAGAGTAAAAATGAATACTGGTTTCAAAGGTTAACGATTTGTAATCATAATGATTAGTAATATCACTATTAATAATAATATTATGATATTAGCAATTAATATGATTTAAATCAATACCCAGTGATGCTGGGAATACAATAATGATTAGTATTAGGAACTAATAATATTATTTGATGACATTAATATTAATAATTAATTGAAAGCAGGCATAATCATGTATTGAAAATCATTATCCATAATTAATAATGGTATCTTATGAACTTTTAGTATCATTGCTAATTATTAAAATCGATCATTGATGATTAATAATCATATTATTATTCCTCATTCCACAGGAAGTGTAAACCTACTTGTGATGCTGTTCTTAATATCCAGGGTCGGAAAGCAGGACTTTAGTTTTAATATCACAGTAGGTGTACACTCACCACGTGACACTGATCCTAATATGAACGGGGGTAGAGTATCACATGACTCCAATTACAGCAATGGATGGATAGCTACGCGGTAATATTGCTCCTAATATTCCCGGAAGAAGCCTTTGCTATCAGTCCGAATATGGCACTGAGGGTACAGTATTCTGAGATATAGTTCCCAGTATACGGAGTTGGAGAGGATGATAATAATTCGCAGGCTGTGTGCTCCCGCCCAGTGATATTGTAATTACTATCCTGGGAGGGAGAGGATGATATTGCACTCTGTACAGCAGGAGGCGTACACCCAGTCTGGGATATTGTTCCTAATATCCATGGAGGGGACGGGCCGATATTACTCGCCATGTGGCACAGAGTGGACATTCACCTTATTTCATCCCTTTCAATAATCCAAGGCCGAGAGACAGATATTAATCTCAGTATCACAGACACTGGACAACCCCTTGTGATACTCTTCCAAATATCCAGATCAGGTTGCGAGGAGCCACCCACGGACGGCCCCCCTGGCTTCTGGGAGCCCCATCGCCGGGGGTGCAGGCACCCCCCGCGATCGGGCTCCCAGCCGCCACCCCGGACCCGCCCCCCTGGCTTCTGGGAGCCCCATCGCGGGGGGGTCAGGCACGCCCCCCGATCGGGCTCCCAGCCGCCACCCCCGGCCCGCCCCCCTGGCTTCTGGGAGCCCCATCGCCGGGGGTGCAGGCACCCCCCGCGATCGGGCTCCCAGCCGCCACCCCCGGCCCGCCCCCCTGGCTTCTGGGAGCCCCATCGCCGGGGGTGCAGGCACCCCCCGCGATCGGGCTCCCAGCCGCCACCCCCGGCCCGCCCCCCTGGCTTCTGGGAGCCCCATCGCCGGGGGTGCAGGCACCCCCCGCGATCGGGCTCCCAGCCGCCACCCCCGGCCCGCCCCCCTGGCTTCTGGGAGCCCCATCGCCGGGGGTGCAGGCACCCCCCGCGATCGGGCTCCCAGCCGCCACCCCCGGCCCGCCCCCCTGGCTTCTGGGAGCCCCATCGCCGGGGGTGCAGGCACCCCCCGCGATCGGGCTCCCAGCCGCCACCCCCGGCCCGCCCCCCTGGCTTCTGGGAGCCCCATCGCCGGGGGTGCAGGCACCCCCCGCGATCGGGCTCCCAGCCGCCACCCCCGGCCCGCCCCCCTGGCTTCTGGGAGCCCCATCGCCGGGGGTGCAGGCACCCCCCGCGATCGGGCTCCCAGCCGCCACCCCCGGCCCGCCCCCCTGGCTTCTGGGAGCCCCATCGCCGGGGGTGCAGGCACCCCCCGCGATCGGGCTCCCAGCCGCCACCCCCGGCCCGCCCCCCTGGCTTCTGGGAGCCCCATCGCCGGGGGTGCAGGCACCCCCCGCGATCGGGCTCCCAGCCGCCACCCCCGGCCCGCCCCCCTGGCTTCTGGGAGCCCCATCGCCGGGGGTGCAGGCACCCCCCGCGATCGGGCTCCCAGCCGCCACCCCCGGCCCGCCCCCCTGGCTTCTGGGAGCCCCATCACCGGGGGTGCAGGCACCCCCCGCGATCGGGCTCCCAGCCGCCACCCCCGGCCCGCCCCCTGGCTTCTGGGAGCCCCATCGCCGGGGGTGCAGGCACCCCCCGCGATCGGGCTCCCAGCCGCCACCCCCGGCCCGCCCCCCTGGCTTCTGGGAGCCCCATCGCCGGGGGTGCAGGCACCCCCCGCGATCGGGCTCCCAGCCGCCACCCCCGGCCCGCCCCCCTGGCTTCTGGGAGCCCCATCGCCGGGGGTGCAGGCACCCCCCGCGATCGGGCTCCCAGCCGCCACCCCCGGCCCGCCCCCCTGGCTTCTGGGAGCCTTGTGGACCCAAAGCCTCTTTCTCATATTCTGAGTAATATCATCTCCCCATCGGAAAATTTTCAACTCCTTCTCAGAGGATTGTACACCCCCGGTGTGCACACCCTCAGAGGTAGTAACCCCCTCTCTATTAGGAGTCACATCAGCCTCTTCCTCCCTCAATATTCAGAACAGTATCCCACCGTTGTTTCTACTTCCAGTGACACGGATTGTCATATCCTCATCTCCCAAGCAGAAGTTGGAAACTCTGTCACGGGGGGTGTACACCGTCTGTGATATAGAAATTAACATCGTCCTCTCCCGGGTTTACATCAGGAGCAAGTCTATTAATCATTAATATTCATTATTATATTGATATTAATAATAATTATTGATATTAATGATCACAATAAAGAGAGTAAAAATGAATACTGGTTTCAAAGGTTAACGATTTGTAATCATAATGATTAGTAATATCACTATTAATAATAATATTATGATATTAGCAATTAATATGATTTAAATCAATACCCAGTGATGTTGGGAATACAATAATGATTAGTATTAGGAACTAATAATATTATTTGATGACATTAATATTAATAATTAATTGAAAGCAGGCATAATCATGTATTGAAAATCATTATCCATAGTTAATAATGGTATCTTATGAACTTTTAGTATCATTGCTAATTATTAAAATCGATCATTGATGATTAATAATCATATTATTATTCCTCATTCCACAGGAAGTGTAAACCTACTTGTGATGCTGTTCTTAATATCCAGGGTCGGAAAGCAGGACTTTAGTTTTAATATCACAGTAGGTGTACACTCACCACGTGACACTGATCCTAATATGAACGGGGGTAGAGTATCACATGACTTCAATTACAGCAATGGATGGATAGCTACGCGGTAATATTGCTCCTAATATTCCCGGAAGAAGCCTTTGCTATCAGTCCGAATATGGCACTGAGGGTACAGTATTCTGAGATATAGTTCCTAGTATACGGAGTTGGAGAGGATGATAATAATTCGCAGGCTGTGTGCTCCCGCCCAGTGATATTGTAATTACTATCCTGGGAGGGAGAGGATGATATTGCACTCTGTACAGCAGGAGGCGTACACCCAGTCTGGGATATTGTTCCTAATATCCATGGAGGGGACAGGCCGATATTACTCGACATGTGGCACAGAGTGGACATTCACCTTATTTCATCCCTTTCAATAATCCAAGGCCGAGAGACAGATATTAATCTCAGTATCACAGACACTGGACAACCCCTTGTGATACTCTTCCAAATATCCAGATCAGGTTGCGAGGAGCCACCCACGGACGGCCCCCCTGGCTTCTGGGAGCCCCATCGCCGGGGGGTCAGGCACCCCCCGCGATCGGGCTCCCAGCCGCCACCACGGACCCGCCCCCCTGGCTTCTGGGAGCCCCATCGCGGGGGGGTCAGGCACGCCCCCCGATCGGGCTCCCAGCCGCCAACCCGGCCCGCCCCCCTGGCTTCTGGGAGCCCCATCGCCGGGGGTGCACGCACGCCCCCCGATCGGGCTCCCAGCCGCCACACCCGGCCCGCCCCCCTGGCTTCTGGGAACCCCATCGCCGGGGGTGCAGGCACCCCCCGCGATCGGGCTCCCAGCCGCCACCCCCGGCCCGCCCCCCTGGCTTCTGGGAGCCCCATCGCCGGGGGTGCAGGCACCCCCCCCGATCGGGCTCCCAGCCGCCACCCCCGGCCCGCCCCCCTGGCTTCTGGGAGCCCCATCGCCGGGGGTGCAGGCACCCCCCGCGATCGGGCTCCCAGCCGCCACCCCCGGCCCGCCCCCCTGGCTTCTGGGAGCCCTATCGCCGGGGGTGCAGGCACCCCCCCCGATCGGGCTCCCAGCCGCCACCCCCGGCCCGCCCCCCTGGCTTCTGGGAGCCCCATCGCCGGGGGTGCAGGCACCCCCGCGATCGGGCTCCCAGCCGCCACCCCCGGCCCGCCCCCCTGGCTTCTGGGAGCCTTGTGGACCCAAAGCCTCTTTCTCATATTCTGAGTAATATCATCTCCCCATCGGAAAATTTTCAACTCCTTCTCAGAGGATTGTACACCCCCGGTGTGCACACCCTCAGAGGTAGTAACCCCCTCTCTATTAGGAGTCACATCAGCCTCTTCCTCCCTCAATATTCAGAACAGTATCCCACCGTTGTTTCTACTTCCAGTGACACGGATTGTCATATACTCATCTCCCAAGCAGAAGTTGGAAACTCTGTCACGGGGGGTGTACACCGTCTGTGATATAGAAATTAACATCGTCCTCTCCCGGGTTTACATCAGGAGCAAGTCTATTAATCATTAATATTCATTATTATATTAATATTAATAATAATTATTGATATTAATGATCACAATAAAGAGAGTAAAAATGAATACTGGTTTCAAAGGTTAACGATTTGTAATCATAATGATTAGTAATATCACTATTAATAATAATATTATGATATTAGCAATTAATATGATTGAAATCAATACCCAGTGATGCTGGGAATACAATAATGATTAGTATTAGGAACTAATAATATTATTTGATGACATTAATATTAATAATTAATTGAAAGCAGGCATAATCATGTATTGAAAATCATTATCCATAATTAATAATGGTATCTTATGAACTTTTAGTATCATTGCTAATTATTAAAATCGATCATTGATGATTAATAATCATAGTATTATTCCTCATTCCACAGGAAGTGTAAACCTACTTGTGATGCTGTTCTTAATATCCAGGGTCGGAAAGCAGGACTTTAGTTTTAATATCGCAGTAGGTGTACACTCACCACGTGACACTGATCCTAATATGAACGGGGGTAGAGTATCACATGACTCCAATTACAGCAATGGATGGATAGCTACGCGGTAATATTGCTCCTAATATTCCCGGAAGAAGCCTTTGCTATCAGTCCGAATATGGCACTGAGGGTACAGTATTCTGAGATATAGTTCCCAGTATACGGAGTTGGAGAGGATGATAATAATTCGCAGGCTGTGTGCTCCCGCCCAGTGATATTGTAATTACTATCCTGGGAGGGAGAGGATGATATTGCACTCTGTACAGCAGGAGGCGTACACCCAGTCTGGGATATTGTTCCTAATATCCATGGAGGGGACAGGCCGATATTACTCGCCATGTGGCACAGAGTGGACATTCACCTTATTTCATCCCTTTCAATAATCCAAGGCCGAGAGACAGATATTAATCTCAGTATCACAGACACTGGACAACCCCTTGTGATACTCTTCCAAATATCCAGATCAGGTTGCGAGGAGCCACCCACGGACGGCCCCCCTGGCTTCTGGGAGCCCCATCGCCGGGGGATCAGGCACCCCACGCGATCGGGCTCCCAGCCGCCACCCCGGACCCGCCCCCCCGGCTTCTGGGAGCCCCATCGCGGGGGGGTCAGGCACGCCCCCCGATCGGGCTCCCAGCCGCCACCCCCGGCCCGCCCCCCTGGCTTCTGGGAGCCCCATCGCCGGGGGTGCAGGCACGCCCCCCGATCGGGCTCCCAGCCGCCACCCCCGGCCCGCCCCCCTGGCTTCTGGGAGCCCCATCGCCGGGGGTGCAGGCACCCCCCGCGATCGGGCTCCCAGCCGCCACCCCCGGCCCGCCCCCCTGGCTTCTGGGAGCCCCATCGCCGGGGGTGCAGGCACCCCCCGCGATCGGGCTCCCAGCCGCCACCCCCGGCCCGCCCCCCTGGCTTGTGGGAGCCCCATCGCCGGGGGTGCAGGCACCCCCCGCGATCGGGCTCCCAGCCGCCACCCCCGGCCCGCCCCCCTGGCTTCTGGGAGCCCCATCGCCGGGGGTGCAGGCACCCCCCGCGATCGGGCTCCCAGCCGCCACCCCCGGCCCGCCCCCCTGGCTTCTGGGAGCCCCATCGCCGGGGGTGCAGGCACCCCCCGCGATCGGGCTCCCAGCCGCCACCCCCGGCCCGCCCCCCTGGCTTCTGGGAGCCCCATCGCCGGGGGTGCAGGCACCCCCCGCGATCGGGCTCCCAGCCGCCACCCCCGGCCCGCCCCCCTGGCTTCTGGGAGCCCCATCGCCGGGGGTGCAGGCACCCCCCGCGATCGGGCTCCCAGCCGCCACCCCCGGCCCGCCCCCCTGGCTTCTGGGAGCCTTGTGGACCCAAAGCCTCTTTCTCATATTCTGAGTAATATCATCTCCCCATCGGAAAATTTTCAACTCCTTCTCAGAGGATTGTACAACAGTATCCCACCGTTGTTTCTACTTCCAGTGACACGGATTGTCATATCCTCATCTCCCAAGCAGAAGTTGGAAACTCTGTCACGGGGGGTGTACACCGTCTGTGATATAGAAATTAACATCGTCCTCTCCCGGGTTTACATCAGGAGCAAGTCTATTAATCATTAATATTCATTATTATATTAATATTAATAATAATTATTGATATTAATGATCACAATAAAGAGAGTAAAAATGAATACTGGTTTCAAAGGTTAACGATTTGTAATCATAATGATTAGTAATATCACTATTAATAATAATATTATGATATTAGCAATTAATATGATTTAAATCAATACCCAGTGATGCTGGGAATACAATAATGATTAGTATTAGGAACTAATAATATTATTTGATGACATTAATATTAATAATTAATTGAAAGCAGGCATAATCATGTATTGAAAATCATTATCCATAATTAATAATGGTATCTTATGAACTTTTAGTATCATTGCTAATTATTAAAATCGATCATTGATGATTAATAATCATATTATTATTCCTCATTCCACAGGAAGTGTAAACCTACTTGTGATGCTGTTCTTAATATCCAGGGTCGGAAAGCAGGACTTTAGTTTTAATATCACAGTAGGTGTACACTCACCACGTGACACTGATCCTAATATGAACGGGGGTAGAGTATCACATGACTCCAATTACAGCAATGGATGGATAGCTACGCGGTAATATTGCTCCTAATATTCCCGGAAGAAGCCTTTGCTATCAGTCCGAATATGGCACTGAGGGTACAGTATTCTGAGATATAGTTCCCAGTATACGGAGTTGGAGAGGATGATAATAATTCGCAGGCTGTGTGCTCCCGCCCAGTGATATTGTAATTACTATCCTGGGAGGGAGAGGATGATATTGCACTCTGTACAGCAGGAGGCGTACACCCAGTCTGGGATATTGTTCCTAATATCCATGGAGGGGACGGGCCGATATTACTCGCCATGTGGCACAGAGTGGACATTCACCTTATTTCATCCCTTTCAATAATCCAAGGCCGAGAGACAGATATTAATCTCAGTATCACAGACACTGGACAACCCCTTGTGATACTCTTCCAAATATCCAGATCAGGTTGCGAGGAGCCACCCACGGACGGCCCCCCTGGCTTCTGGGAGCCCCATCGCCGGGGGGTCAGGCACGCCCCCCGATCGGGCTCCCAGCCGCCACCCCCGGCCCGCCCCCCTGGCTTCTGGAAGCCCCATCGCCGGGGGTGCAGGCACCCCCCGCGATCGGGCTCCCAGCCGCCACCCCCGGCCCGCCCCCCTGGCTTCTGGGAGCCCCATCGCCGGGGGTGCAGGCACCCCCCGCGATCGGGCTCCCAGCCGCCACCCCCGGCCCGCCCCCCTGGCTTCTGGGAGCCCCATCGCCGGGGGTGCAGGCACCCCCCGCGATCGGGCTCCCAGCCGCCACCCCCGGCCCGCCCCCCTGGCTTCTGGGAGCCCCATCGCCGGGGGTGCAGGCACCCCCCGCGATCGGGCTCCCAGCCGCCACCCCCGGCCCGCCCCCCTGGCTTCTGGGAGCCCCATCGCCGGGGGTGCAGGCACCCCCCGCGATCGGGCTCCCAGCCGCCACCCCCGGCCCGCCCCCCTGGCTTCTGGGAGCCCCATCGCCGGGGGTGCAGGCACCCCCCGCGATCGGGCTCCCAGCCGCCACCCCCGGCCCGCCCCCCTGGCTTCTGGGAGCCTTGTGGACCCAAAGCCTCTTTCTCATATTCTGAGTAATATCATCTCCCCATCGGAAAATTTTCAACTCCTTCTCAGAGGATTGTACACCCCCGGTGTGCACACCCTCAGAGGTAGTAACCCCCTCTCTATTAGGAGTCACATCAGCCTCTTCCTCCCTCAATATTCAGAACAGTATCCCACCGTTGTTTCTACTTCCAGTGACACGGATTGTCATATCCTCATCTCCCAAGCAGAAGTTGGAAACTCTGTCACGGGGGGTGTACACCGTCTGTGATATAGAAATTAACATCGTCCTCTCCCGGGTTTACATCAGGAGCAAGTCTATTAATCATTAATATTCATTATTATATTAATATTAATAATAATTATTGATATTAATGATCACAATAAAGAGAGTAAAAATGAATACTGGTTTCAAAGGTTAACGATTTGTAATCATAATGATTAGTAATATCACTATTAATAATAATATTATGATATTAGCAATTAATATGATTTAAATCAATAACCAGTGATGCTGGGAATACAATAATGATTAGTATTAGGAACTAATAATATTATTTGATGACATTAATATTAATAATTAATTGAAAGCAGGCATAATCATGTATTGAAAATCATTATCCATAATTAATAATGGTATCTTATGAACTTTTAGTATCATTGCTAATTATTAAAATCGATCATTGATGATTAATAATCATATTATTATTCCTCATTCCACAGGAAGTGTAAACCTACTTGTGATGCTGTTCTTAATATCCAGGGTCGGAAAGCAGGACTTTAGTTTTAATATCACAGTAGGTGTACACTCACCACGTGACACTGATCCTAATATGAACGGGGGTAGAGTATCACATGACTTCAATTACAGCAATGGATGGATAGCTACGCGGTAATATTGCTCCTAATATTCCCGGAAGAAGCCTTTGCTATCAGTCCGAATATGGCACTGAGGGTACAGTATTCTGAGATATAGTTCCTAGTATACGGAGTTGGAGAGGATGATAATAATTCGCAGGCTGTGTGCTCCCGCCCAGTGATATTGTAATTACTATCCTGGGAGGGAGAGGATGATATTGCACTCTGTACAGCAGGAGGCGTACACCCAGTCTGGGATATTGTTCCTAATATCCATGGAGGGGACAGGCCGATATTACTCGCCATGTGGCACAGAGTGGACATTCACCTTATTTCATCCCTTTCAATAATCCAAGGCCGAGAGACAGATATTAATCTCAGTATCACAGACACTGGACAACCCCTTGTGATACTCTTCCAAATATCCAGATCAGGTTGCGAGGAGCCACCCACGGACGGCCCCCCTGGCTTCTGGGAGCCCCATCGCCGGGGGGTCAGGCACCCCCGGCGATCGGGCTCCCAGCCGCCACCCCGGACCCGCCCCCCCGGTTTCTGGGAGACCCATCGCGGGGGGGTCAGGCACGCCCCCCGATCGGGCTCCCAGCCGCCACCCCCGGCCCGCCCCCCTGGCTTCTGGGAGCCCCATCGCCGGGGGTGCAGGCACCCCCCGCGATCGGGCTCCCAGCCGCCACCCCCGGCCCGCCCCCCTGGCTTCTGGGAGCCTTGTGGACCCAAAGCCTCTTTCTCATATTCTGAGTAATATCATCTCCCCATCGGAAAATTTTCAACTCCTTCTCAGAGGATTGTACACCCCCGGTGTGCACACCCTCAGAGGTAGTAACCCCCTCTCTATTAGGAGTCACATCAGCCTCTTCCTCCCTCAATATTCAGAACAGTATCCCACCGTTGTTTCTACTTCCAGTGACACGGATTGTCATATCCTCATCTCCCAAGCAGAAGTTGGAAAGTCTGTCACGGGGGGTGTACACCGTCTGTGATATAGAAATTAACATCGTCCTCTCCCGGGTTTACATCAGGAGCAAGTCTATTAATCATTAATATTCATTATTATATTAATATTAATAATAATTATTGATATTAATGATCACAATAAAGAGAGTAAAAATGAATACTGGTTTCAAAGGTTAACGATTTGTAATCATAATGATTAGTAATATCACTATTAATAATAATATTATGATATTAGCAATTAATATGATTTAAATCAATAACCAGTGATGCTGGGAATACAATAATGATTAGTATTAGGAACCAATAATATTATTTGATGACATTAATATTAATAATTAATTGAAAGCAGGCATAATCATGTATTGAAAATCATTATCCATAATTAATAATGGTATCTTATGAACTTTTAGTATCATTGCTAATTATTAAAATCGATCATTGATGATTAATAATCATATTATTATTCCTCATTCCACAGGAAGTGTAAACCTACTTGTGATGCTGTTCTTAATATCCAGGGTCGGAAAGCAGGACTTTAGATTTAATATCGCAGTAGGTGTACACTCACCACGTGACACTGATCCTAATATGAACGGGGGTAGAGTATCAAATGACTCCAATTACAGCAATGGATGGATAGCTACGCGGTAATATTGCTCCTAATATTCCCGGAAGAAGCCTTTGCTATCAGTCCGAATATGGCACTGAGGGTACAGTATTCTGAGATATAGTTCCTAGTATACGGAGTTGGAGAGGATGATAATAATTCGCAGGCTGTGTGCTCCCGCCCAGTGATATTGTAATTACTATCCTGGGAGGGAGAGGATGATATTGCACTCTGTACAGCAGGAGGCGTACACCCAGTCTGGGATATTGTTCCTAATATCCATGGAGGGGACAGGCCGATATTACTCGCCATGTGGCACAGAGTGGACATTCACCTTATTTCATCCCTTTCAATAATCCAAGGCCGAGAGACAGATATTAATCTCAGTATCACAGACACTGGACAACCCCTTGTGATACTCTTCCAAATATCCAGATCAGGTTGCGAGGAGCCACCCACGGACGGCCCCCCTGGCTTCTGGGAGCCCCATCGCCGGGGGGTCAGGCACCCCCCGCGATCGGGCTCCCAGCCGCCACACCGGACCCGCCCCCCTGGCTTCTGGGAGCCCCATCGCCGGGGGTGCAGGCACCCCCCGCGATCGGGCTCCCAGCCGCCACCCCCGGCCCGCCCCCCTGGCTTCTGGGAGCCCCATCGCCGGGGGTGCAGGCACCCCCCGCGATCGGGCTCCCAGCCGCCACCCCCGGCCCGCCCCCCTGGCTTCTGGGAGCCCCATCGCCGGGGGTGCAGGCACCCCCCGCGATCGGGCTCCCAGCCGCCACCCCCGGCCCGCCCCCCTGGCTTCTGGGAGCCCCATCGCCGGGGGTGCAGGCACCCCCCGCGATCGGGCTCCCAGCCGCCACCCCCGGCCCGCCCCCCTGGCTTCTGGGAGCCCCATCGCCGGGGGTGCAGGCACCCCCCGCGATCGGGCTCCCAGCCGCCACCCCCGGCCCGCCCCCCTGGCTTCTGGGAGCCCCATCGCCGGGGGTGCAGGCACCCCCCGCGATCGGGCTCCCAGCCGCCACCCCCGGCCCGCCCCCCTGGCTTCTGGGAGCCCCATCGCCGGGGGTGCAGGCACCCCCCGCGATCGGGCTCCCAGCCGCCACCCCCGGCCCGCCCCCCTGGCTTCTGGGAGCCCCATCGCCGGGGGTGCAGGCACCCCCCGCGATCGGGCTCCCAGCCGCCACCCCCGGCCCGCCCCCCTGGCTTCTGGGAGCCCCATCGCCGGGGGTGCAGGCACCCCCCGCGATCGGGCTCCCAGCCGCCACCCCCGGCCCGCCCCCCTGGCTTCTGGGAGCCTTGTGGACCCAAAGCCTCTTTCTCATATTCTGAGTAATATCATCTCCCCATCGGAAAATTTTCAACTCCTTCTCAGAGGATTGTACACCCCCGGTGTGCTCACCCTCAGAGGTAGTAACCCCCTCTCTATTAGGAGTCACATCAGCCTCTTCCTCCCTCAATATTCAGAACAGTATCCCACCGTTGTTTCTACTTCCAGTGACACGGATTGTCATATCCTCATCTCCCAAGCAGAAGTTGGAAACTCTGTCACGGGGGGTGTACACCGTCTGTGATATAGAAATTAACATCGTCCTCTCCCGGGTTTACATCAGGAGCAAGTCTATTAATCATTAATATTCATTATTATATTAATATTAATAATAATTATTGATATTAATGATCACAATAAAGAGAGTAAAAATGAATACTGGTTTCAAAGGTTAACGATTTGTAATCATAATGATTAGTAATATCACTATTAATAATAATATTATGATATTAGCAATTAATATGATTTAAATCAATACCCAGTGATGCTGGGAATACAATAATGATTAGTATTAGGAACTAATAATATTATTTGATGACATTAATATTAATAATTAATTGAAAGCAGGCATAATCATGTATTGAAAATCATTATCCATAATTAATAATGGTATCTTATGAACTTTTAGTATCATTGCTAATTATTAAAATCGATCATTGATGATTAATAATCATATTATTATTCCTCATTCCACAGGAAGTGTAAACCTACTTGTGATGCTGTTCTTAATATCCAGGGTCGGAAAGCAGGACTTTAGTTTTAATATCGCAGTAGGTGTACACTCACCACGTGACACTGATCCTAATATGAACGGGGGTAGAGTATCACATGACTCCAATTACAGCAATGGATGGATAGCTACGCGGTAATATTGCTCCTAATATTCCCGGAAGAAGCCTTTGCTATCAGTCCGAATATGGCACTGAGGGTACAGTATTCTGAGATATAGTTCCCAGTATACGGAGTTGGAGAGGATGATAATAATTCGCAGGCTGTGTGCTCCCGCCCAGTGATATTGTAATTACTATCCTGGGAGGGAGAGGATGATATTGCACTCTGTACAGCAGGAGGCGTACACCCAGTCTGGGATATTGTTCCTAATATCCATGGAGGGGACGGGCCGATATTACTCGCCATGTGGCACAGAGTGGACATTCACCTTATTTCATCCCTTTCAATAATCCAAGGCCGAGAGACAGATATTAATCTCAGTATCACAGACACTGGACAACCCCTTGTGATACTCTTCCAAATATCCAGATCAGGTTGCGAGGAGCCACCCACGGACGGCCCCCCTGGCTTCTGGGAGCCCCATCGCCGGGGGTGCAGGCACCCCCCGCGATCGGGCTCCCAGCCGCCACCCCGGACCCGCCCCCCTGGCTTCTGGGAGCCCCATCGCGGGGGGGTCAGGCACGCCCCCCGATCGGGCTCCCAGCCGCCACCCCCGGCCCGCCCCCCTGGCTTCTGGGAGCCCCATCGCCGGGGGTGCAGGCACCCCCCGCGATCGGGCTCCCAGCCGCCACCCCCGGCCCGCCCCCCTGGCTTCTGGGAGCCCCATCGCCGGGGGTGCAGGCACCCCCCGCGATCGGGCTCCCAGCCGCCACCCCCGGCCCGCCCCCCTGGCTTCTGGGAGCCCCATCGCCGGGGGTGCAGGCACCCCCCGCGATCGGGCTCCCAGCCGCCACCCCCGGCCCGCCCCCCTGGCTTCTGGGAGCCCCATCGCCGGGGGTGCAGGCACCCCCCGCGATCGGGCTCCCAGCCGCCACCCCCGGCCCGCCCCCCTGGCTTCTGGGAGCCCCATCGCCGGGGGTGCAGGCACCCCCCGCGATCGGGCTCCCAGCCGCCACCCCCGGCCCGCCCCCCTGGCTTCTGGGAGCCCCATCGCCGGGGGTGCAGGCACCCCCCGCGATCGGGCTCCCAGCCGCCACCCCCGGCCCGCCCCCCTGGCTTCTGGGAGCCCCATCGCCGGGGGTGCAGGCACCCCCCGCGATCGGGCTCCCAGCCGCCACCCCCGGCCCGCCCCCCTGGCTTCTGGGAGCCCCATCGCCGGGGGTGCAGGCACCCCCCGCGATCGGGCTCCCAGCCGCCACCCCCGGCCCGCCCCCCTGGCTTCTGGGAGCCCCATCGCCGGGGGTGCAGGCACCCCCCGCGATCGGGCTCCCAGCCGCCACCCCCGGCCCGCCCCCCTGGCTTCTGGGAGCCCCATCGCCGGGGGTGCAGGCACCCCCCGCGATCGGGCTCCCAGCCGCCACCCCCGGCCCGCCCCCCTGGCTTCTGGGAGCCCCATCGCCGGGGGTGCAGGCACCCCCCGCGATCGGGCTCCCAGCCGCCACCCCCGGCCCGCCCCCCTGGCTTCTGGGAGCCCCATCGCCGGGGGTGCAGGCACCCCCCGCGATCGGGCTCCCAGCCGCCACCCCCGGCCCGCCCCCCTGGCTTCTGGGAGCCCCATCGCCGGGGGTGCAGGCACCCCCCGCGATCGGGCTCCCAGCCGCCA
>NW_027257659.1:0-31602 GCF_043159975.1 Macaca nemestrina | reverse complement strand
TTGGCTCCGCCGCGGAACCGCCCCTGTCCCTGTTTGCGCGGGTCCTGGAAAGCAGAGGCAGCTTGCGGGAGCCCCGGGGCTTTTGCAAGCGGGGCTAGGCCGCCGCTCTTTCGGAGGGGGAGGGAGGCCGAGGGCTCGTGGGTCAGTGAATTTTCGGCTGGCACCACGCCTTAAGGCCCAGGGGATGATTCTGTGCCGCAGCGAGGCCCCGCCTGCCTCAGCCGATGATGGCGAGTCCATCCTCTCTCACCCGGAGGGGTCCAAAATCCCATGTCAAGAGGAGTCCTGAGACCCCAGCGGAGGCCCTGAAGCTCCCCCTCCACCGGTGGAAGTCGGCTCAAGGAGGTCCTGAAGACAGGACTCCGGGGGTCTTGGGACTGGGATGCCCGCGGCCCCTTCTCCCACGCCGCCCCCTGCTGGAGCCCGGATCCGGCGGCCGCCGGGGCTGCAGCGGCAGCCCCCATCGGGCCCCCCCCCCACCGCCGCTCCCCCCCTGCCCCACCGCGCACACGCCCCCTCCCACCCCATCCCCGGCCCCGGCGCCCCGCGCAGCCGCCGTTGTTTAAAGGGGCCGCAGCCTGACTTCCAGGTGGGGAGCGCGAGTGGGCCCGGCGCGGCAGGGCCAGTGCGCATGCGCGAGGCGCCAGCGGCCTCTCGCGTCACAGCGGTTCCCACGGTTGTCTTAGAAAACCGGCCCCCCTGAGGCTTGGCAAAGCGGGAGCCCTCCGTGGCGGTGCTTGGGTGTCGGGGCTGCGAGGCTCCTGCCTCACCTCTCCACGGGGTCGACAGGAACGTCTCCGGACGGACGCCGGGAGTCGCAACGCGCCGGCCAGGATGACAAAAGCGCAGGCGGAGTCCGGGGGAAGCGGCGCGTCGTCCCAGCCTCAGGCCTGCCCGGACGGTGTTGGGGTGAGTCTCCCCAAAAGTCTTGCCCCCGTGATCTCCACGACAGGTCCGCCCGCCTGTCCGTGGGCTGCTCTCTCCCCCGAGGGGCCTTCACGCGCGGAGCGGGAGCCTGCAGCGTCAGGGGGGCTGTGTGCCTGCGGGGGCTGCGTTTCTGTGCCGCTGCTGCCGTGTGACTGTGTGTGTCTGCGTCTCTCCCATCCTCTCTTGTCTCTCCGGCCCTCACTCTCTGTGTGTGTCTTCCCCTCTTTCTGCCGGTTCGTGTGTGCGTGCCCGTGTGCGTGGGTGCGTTCGGACGAATGCGCCCGGTGCGCCCAAAGGCGACTTCTTGCGCGTCGGCCTGGCTCTGCCGAGCCTCTTTCTTCTGCCTCTGTGCCTGGGTCTTGCGGCGGGCTCGTCAGTGGTTTTCGCCGCCGTTCCACTGGGGGTCCCTGAGGGCCTCGACCGCGTGAGGAGATGCGTCTTCCCCAGCAGCAGTGGAAATCTCGTTACCCTTGCCGAGCGGACTCTCTCCTGGGATCAAGATAACCACAGTCCAGCCAGGGCCAAAAGCCCCAGAGGAGCTCGTCGCCCTGCAGGAGAGGAGCAGACCCGCCTCAGAGGAGACGCTTGGACCTTTTCACGGCTCTTCTCTGGGAAATGAAGCCGCACCACGGCACAAGCTTGAAGAGGAAGCCGGGAAGGGGAGATGCCAGGCCTCCCGGTCCCTGGAAGGCTGGCCTCTCCGGACAAGTCAGCCGTTGGGCAACCCTCCCCTTAGGCCCGCGGCGGTGGCACCGGGCAGTGTCGGGCCTGCGCTCCGGCCTCTGCTCTGTCCTCCCTCTTGCTCCGTCTCCCCTGTCTCTCGGGGGCCTACACGCTTGTCGGTCTGGCCCAACGTCTTGGACGCAGATGGCTTCCCAGTCCGTCAGGGAGACACTCCTCGGAGATCCGTGTGGTGACGGTTTCTCTCTCCAAACCTGTTTCTGCTTGCTTGGGCAGGTTCCATGACCCTGGAGCTCCTGGCTCCCATACGTGTCTCCCACAGGGAAGCTGTCTTGCTCTCCCTGTTTCACCTCATGGCTGGGTGGCCTGCCTGGCATGAGCGCTAGGCGACCGTGACTGGCCTTGTCTTCTTGGACAGGCGGTGCGGCACTTCCCCTCTGCACTTCCCCTCTCGTTCTTGAGGCACAGCCTCTCCTCGGCTCCTCTGAGCAGGTGGACTGACTCCCTGAATCTTCTGGCTCCCTCCTGGATCCCAGGCGTTCTTTGATTTCCCTTGGAATCCACGGGCAGGTCCCTTGGGACCCTCTTCCACCCGGGCACAGGCCTGGACTCCGCTGTTGGTTTCGCCGTCGCCCCGTACGCCCGGGCTGACACGCATTCACATCGTCTGCTCGGGGATCGGCCGGTGCCACGCGGGGGGCCAATGGCTCCGCCGCGGAACCGCCCCTGTCCCTGTTTGCGCGGGTCCTGGAAAGCAGAGGCAGCTTGCGGGAGCCCCGGGGCTTTTGCAAGCGGGGCTAGGCCGCCGCTCTTTCGGAGGGGGAGGGAGGCCGAGGGCTCGTGGGTCAGTGAATTTTCGGCTGGCACCACGCCTTAAGGCCCAGGGGATGATTCTGTGCCGCAGCGAGGCCCCGCCTGCCTCAGCCGATGATGGCGAGTCCATCCTCTCTCACCCGGAGGGGTCCAAAATCCCATGTCAAGAGGAGTCCTGAGACCCCAGCGGAGGCCCTGAAGCTCCCCCTCCACCGGTGGAAGTCGGCTCAAGGAGGTCCTGAAGACAGGACTCCGGGGGTCTTGGGACTGGGATGCCCGCGGCCCCTTCTCCCACGCCGCCCCCTGCTGGAGCCCGGATCCGGCGGCCGCCGGGGCTGCAGCGGCAGCCCCCATCGGGCCCCCCCCCCACCGCCGCTCCCCCCTGCCCCACCGCGCACACGCCCCCTCCCACCCCATCCCCGGCCCCGGCGCCCCGCGCAGCCGCCGTTGTTTAAAGGGGCCGCAGCCTGACTTCCAGGTGGGGAGCGCGAGTGGGCCCGGCGCGGCAGGGCCAGTGCGCATGCGCGAGGCGCCAGCGGCCTCTCGCGTCACAGCGGTTCCCACGGTTGTCTTAGAAACCGGCCCCCTGAGGCTTGGCAAAGCGGGAGCCCTCCGTGGCGGTGCTTGGGTGTCGGGGCTGCGAGGCTCCTGCCTCACCTCTCCACGGGGTCGACAGGAACGTCTCCGGACGGACGCCGGGAGTCGCAACGCGCCGGCCAGGATGACAAAAGCGCAGGCGGAGTCCGGGGGAAGCGGCGCGTCGTCCCAGCCTCAGGCCTGCCCGGACGGTGTTGGGGTGAGTCTCCCCAAAAGTCTTGCCCCCGTGATCTCCACGACAGGTCCGCCCGCCTGTCCGTGGGCTGCTCTCTCCCCCGAGGGGCCTTCACGCGCGGAGCGGGAGCCTGCGGCGTCAGGGGGGCTGTGTGCCTGCGGGGGCTGCGTTTCTGTGCCGCTGCTGCCGTGTGACTGTGTGTGTCTGCGTCTCTCCCATCCTCTCTTGTCTCTCCGGCCCTCACTCTCTGTGTGTGTCTTCCCCTCTTTCTGCCGGTTCGTGTGTGCGTGCCCGTGTGCGTGGGTGCGTTCGGACGAATGCGCCCGGTGCGCCCAAAGGCGACTTCTTGCGCGTCGGCCTGGCTCTGCCGAGCCTCTTTCTTCTGCCTCTGTGCCTGGGTCTTGCGGCGGGCTCGTCAGTGGTTTTCGCCGCCGTTCCACTGGGGGTCCCTGAGGGCCTCGACCGCGTGAGGAGATGCGTCTTCCCCAGCAGCAGTGGAAATCTCGTTACCCTTGCCGAGCGGACTCTCTCCTGGGATCAAGATAACCACAGTCCAGCCAGGGCCAAAAGCCCCAGAGGAGCTCGTCGCCCTGCAGGAGAGGAGCAGACCCGCCTCAGAGGAGACGCTTGGACCTTTTCACGGCTCTTCTCTGGGAAATGAAGCCGCACCACGGCACAAGCTTGAAGAGGAAGCCGGGAAGGGGAGATGCCAGGCCTCCCGGTCCCTGGAAGGCTGGCCTCTCCGGACAAGTCAGCCGTTGGGCAACCCTCCCCTTAGGCCCGCGGCGGTGGCACCGGGCAGTGTCGGGCCTGCGCTCCGGCCTCTGCTCTGTCCTCCCTCTTGCTCCGTCTCCCCTGTCTCTCGGGGGCCTACACGCTTGTCGGTCTGGCCCAACGTCTTGGACGCAGATGGCTTCCCAGTCCGTCAGGGAGACACTCCTCGGAGATCCGTGTGGTGACGGTTTCTCTCTCCAAACCTGTTTCTGCTTGCTTGGGCAGGTTCCATGACCCTGGAGCTCCTGGCTCCCATACGTGTCTCCCACAGGGAAGCTGTCTTGCTCTCCCTGTTTCACCTCATGGCTGGGTGGCCTGCCTGGCATGAGCGCTAGGCGACCGTGACTGGCCTTGTCTTCTTGGACAGGCGGTGCGGCACTTCCCCTCTGCACTTCCCCTCTCGTTCTTGAGGCACAGCCTCTCCTCGGCTCCTCTGAGCAGGTGGACTGACTCCCTGAATCTTCTGGCTCCCTCCTGGATCCCAGGCGTTCTTTGATTTCCCTTGGAATCCACGGGCAGGTCCCTTGGGACCCTCTTCCACCCGGGCACAGGCCTGGACTCCGCTGTTGGTTTCGCCGTCGCCCCGTACGCCCGGGCTGACACGCATTCACATCGTCTGCTCGGGGATCGGCCGGTGCCACGCGGGGGGCCAATGGCTCCGCCGCGGAACCGCCCCTGTCCCTGTTTGCGCGGGTCCTGGAAAGCAGAGGCAGCTTGCGGGAGCCCCGGGGCTTTTGCAAGCGGGGCTAGGCCGCCGCTCTTTCGGAGGGGGAGGGAGGCCGAGGGCTCGTGGGTCAGTGAATTTTCGGCTGGCACCACGCCTTAAGGCCCAGGGGATGATTCTGTGCCGCAGCGAGGCCCCGCCTGCCTCAGCCGATGATGGCGAGTCCATCCTCTCTCACCCGGAGGGGTCCAAAATCCCATGTCAAGAGGAGTCCTGAGACCCCAGCGGAGGCCCTGAAGCTCCCCCTCCACCGGTGGAAGTCGGCTCAAGGAGGTCCTGAAGACAGGACTCCGGGGGTCTTGGGACTGGGATGCCCGCGGCCCCTTCTCCCACGCCGCCCCCTGCTGGAGCCCGGATCCGGCGGCCGCCGGGGCTGCAGCGGCAGCCCCCATCGGGCCCCCCCCCACCGCCGCTCCCCCCTGCCCCACCGCGCACACGCCCCCTCCCACCCCATCCCCGGCCCCGGCGCCCCGCGCAGCCGCCGTTGTTTAAAGGGGCCGCAGCCTGACTTCCAGGTGGGGAGCGCGAGTGGGCCCGGCGCGGCAGGGCCAGTGCGCATGCGCGAGGCGCCAGCGGCCTCTCGCGTCACAGCGGTTCCCACGGTTGTCTTAGAAACCGGCCCCCTGAGGCTTGGCAAAGCGGGAGCCCTCCGTGGCGGTGCTTGGGTGTCGGGGCTGCGAGGCTCCTGCCTCACCTCTCCACGGGGTCGACAGGAACGTCTCCGGACGGACGCCGGGAGTCGCAACGCGCCGGCCAGGATGACAAAAGCGCAGGCGGAGTCCGGGGGAAGCGGCGCGTCGTCCCAGCCTCAGGCCTGCCCGGACGGTGTTGGGGTGAGTCTCCCCAAAAGTCTTGCCCCCGTGATCTCCACGACAGGTCCGCCCGCCTGTCCGTGGGCTGCTCTCTCCCCCGAGGGGCCTTCACGCGCGGAGCGGGAGCCTGCAGCGTCAGGGGGGCTGTGTGCCTGCGGGGGCTGCGTTTCTGTGCCGCTGCTGCCGTGTGACTGTGTGTGTCTGCGTCTCTCCCATCCTCTCTTGTCTCTCCGGCCCTCACTCTCTGTGTGTGTCTTCCCCTCTTTCTGCCGGTTCGTGTGTGCGTGCCCGTGTGCGTGGGTGCGTTCGGACGAATGCGCCCGGTGCGCCCAAAGGCGACTTCTTGCGCGTCGGCCTGGCTCTGCCGAGCCTCTTTCTTCTGCCTCTGTGCCTGGGTCTTGCGGCGGGCTCGTCAGTGGTTTTCGCCGCCGTTCCACTGGGGGTCCCTGAGGGCCTCGACCGCGTGAGGAGATGCGTCTTCCCCAGCAGCAGTGGAAATCTCGTTACCCTTGCCGAGCGGACTCTCTCCTGGGATCAAGATAACCACAGTCCAGCCAGGGCCAAAAGCCCCAGAGGAGCTCGTCGCCCTGCAGGAGAGGAGCAGACCCGCCTCAGAGGAGACGCTTGGACCTTTTCACGGCTCTTCTCTGGGAAATGAAGCCGCACCACGGCACAAGCTTGAAGAGGAAGCCGGGAAGGGGAGATGCCAGGCCTCCCGGTCCCTGGAAGGCTGGCCTCTCCGGACAAGTCAGCCGTTGGGCAACCCTCCCCTTAGGCCCGCGGCGGTGGCACCGGGCAGTGTCGGGCCTGCGCTCCGGCCTCTGCTCTGTCCTCCCTCTTGCTCCGTCTCCCCTGTCTCTCGGGGGCCTACACGCTTGTCGGTCTGGCCCAACGTCTTGGACGCAGATGGCTTCCCAGTCCGTCAGGGAGACACTCCTCGGAGATCCGTGTGGTGACGGTTTCTCTCTCCAAACCTGTTTCTGCTTGCTTGGGCAGGTTCCATGACCCTGGAGCTCCTGGCTCCCATACGTGTCTCCCACAGGGAAGCTGTCTTGCTCTCCCTGTTTCACCTCATGGCTGGGTGGCCTGCCTGGCATGAGCGCTAGGCGACCGTGACTGGCCTTGTCTTCTTGGACAGGCGGTGCGGCACTTCCCCTCTGCACTTCCCCTCTCGTTCTTGAGGCACAGCCTCTCCTCGGCTCCTCTGAGCAGGTGGACTGACTCCCTGAATCTTCTGGCTCCCTCCTGGATCCCAGGCGTTCTTTGATTTCCCTTGGAATCCACGGGCAGGTCCCTTGGGACCCTCTTCCACCCGGGCACAGGCCTGGACTCCGCTGTTGGTTTCGCCGTCGCCCCGTACGCCCGGGCTGACACGCATTCACATCGTCTGCTCGGGGATCGGCCGGTGCCACGCGGGGGGCCAATGGCTCCGCCGCGGAACCGCCCCTGTCCCTGTTTGCGCGGGTCCTGGAAAGCAGAGGCAGCTTGCGGGAGCCCCGGGGCTTTTGCAAGCGGGGCTAGGCCGCCGCTCTTTCGGAGGGGGAGGGAGGCCGAGGGCTCGTGGGTCAGTGAATTTTCGGCTGGCACCACGCCTTAAGGCCCAGGGGATGATTCTGTGCCGCAGCGAGGCCCCGCCTGCCTCAGCCGATGATGGCGAGTCCATCCTCTCTCACCCGGAGGGGTCCAAAATCCCATGTCAAGAGGAGTCCTGAGACCCCAGCGGAGGCCCTGAAGCTCCCCCTCCACCGGTGGAAGTCGGCTCAAGGAGGTCCTGAAGACAGGACTCCGGGGGTCTTGGGACTGGGATGCCCGCGGCCCCTTCTCCCACGCCGCCCCCTGCTGGAGCCCGGATCCGGCGGCCGCCGGGGCTGCAGCGGCAGCCCCCATCGGGCCCCCCCCCACCGCCGCTCCCCCCTGCCCCACCGCGCACACGCCCCCTCCCACCCCATCCCCGGCCCCGGCGCCCCGCGCAGCCGCCGTTGTTTAAAGGGGCCGCAGCCTGACTTCCAGGTGGGGAGCGCGAGTGGGCCCGGCGCGGCAGGGCCAGTGCGCATGCGCGAGGCGCCAGCGGCCTCTCGCGTCACAGCGGTTCCCACGGTTGTCTTAGAAACCGGCCCCCTGAGGCTTGGCAAAGCGGGAGCCCTCCGTGGCGGTGCTTGGGTGTCGGGGCTGCGAGGCTCCTGCCTCACCTCTCCACGGGGTCGACAGGAACGTCTCCGGACGGACGCCGGGAGTCGCAACGCGCCGGCCAGGATGACAAAAGCGCAGGCGGAGTCCGGGGGAAGCGGCGCGTCGTCCCAGCCTCAGGCCTGCCCGGACGGTGTTGGGGTGAGTCTCCCCAAAAGTCTTGCCCCCGTGATCTCCACGACAGGTCCGCCCGCCTGTCCGTGGGCTGCTCTCTCCCCCGAGGGGCCTTCACGCGCGGAGCGGGAGCCTGCAGCGTCAGGGGGGCTGTGTGCCTGCGGGGGCTGCGTTTCTGTGCCGCTGCTGCCGTGTGACTGTGTGTGTCTGCGTCTCTCCCATCCTCTCTTGTCTCTCCGGCCCTCACTCTCTGTGTGTGTCTTCCCCTCTTTCTGCCGGTTCGTGTGTGCGTGCCCGTGTGCGTGGGTGCGTTCGGACGAATGCGCCCGGTGCGCCCAAAGGCGACTTCTTGCGCGTCGGCCTGGCTCTGCCGAGCCTCTTTCTTCTGCCTCTGTGCCTGGGTCTTGCGGCGGGCTCGTCAGTGGTTTTCGCCGCCGTTCCACTGGGGGTCCCTGAGGGCCTCGACCGCGTGAGGAGATGCGTCTTCCCCAGCAGCAGTGGAAATCTCGTTACCCTTGCCGAGCGGACTCTCTCCTGGGATCAAGATAACCACAGTCCAGCCAGGGCCAAAAGCCCCAGAGGAGCTCGTCGCCCTGCAGGAGAGGAGCAGACCCGCCTCAGAGGAGACGCTTGGACCTTTTCACGGCTCTTCTCTGGGAAATGAAGCCGCACCACGGCACAAGCTTGAAGAGGAAGCCGGGAAGGGGAGATGCCAGGCCTCCCGGTCCCTGGAAGGCTGGCCTCTCCGGACAAGTCAGCCGTTGGGCAACCCTCCCCTTAGGCCCGCGGCGGTGGCACCGGGCAGTGTCGGGCCTGCGCTCCGGCCTCTGCTCTGTCCTCCCTCTTGCTCCGTCTCCCCTGTCTCTCGGGGGCCTACACGCTTGTCGGTCTGGCCCAACGTCTTGGACGCAGATGGCTTCCCAGTCCGTCAGGGAGACACTCCTCGGAGATCCGTGTGGTGACGGTTTCTCTCTCCAAACCTGTTTCTGCTTGCTTGGGCAGGTTCCATGACCCTGGAGCTCCTGGCTCCCATACGTGTCTCCCACAGGGAAGCTGTCTTGCTCTCCCTGTTTCACCTCATGGCTGGGTGGCCTGCCTGGCATGAGCGCTAGGCGACCGTGACTGGCCTTGTCTTCTTGGACAGGCGGTGCGGCACTTCCCCTCTGCACTTCCCCTCTCGTTCTTGAGGCACAGCCTCTCCTCGGCTCCTCTGAGCAGGTGGACTGACTCCCTGAATCTTCTGGCTCCCTCCTGGATCCCAGGCGTTCTTTGATTTCCCTTGGAATCCACGGGCAGGTCCCTTGGGACCCTCTTCCACCCGGGCACAGGCCTGGACTCCGCTGTTGGTTTCGCCGTCGCCCCGTACGCCCGGGCTGACACGCATTCACATCGTCTGCTCGGGGATCGGCCGGTGCCACGCGGGGGGCCAATGGCTCCGCCGCGGAACCGCCCCTGTCCCTGTTTGCGCGGGTCCTGGAAAGCAGAGGCAGCTTGCGGGAGCCCCGGGGCTTTTGCAAGCGGGGCTAGGCCGCCGCTCTTTCGGAGGGGGAGGGAGGCCGAGGGCTCGTGGGTCAGTGAATTTTCGGCTGGCACCACGCCTTAAGGCCCAGGGGATGATTCTGTGCCGCAGCGAGGCCCCGCCTGCCTCAGCCGATGATGGCGAGTCCATCCTCTCTCACCCGGAGGGGTCCAAAATCCCATGTCAAGAGGAGTCCTGAGACCCCAGCGGAGGCCCTGAAGCTCCCCCTCCACCGGTGGAAGTCGGCTCAAGGAGGTCCTGAAGACAGGACTCCGGGGGTCTTGGGACTGGGATGCCCGCGGCCCCTTCTCCCACGCCGCCCCCTGCTGGAGCCCGGATCCGGCGGCCGCCGGGGCTGCAGCGGCAGCCCCCATCGGGCCCCCCCCCACCGCCGCTCCCCCCTGCCCCACCGCGCACACGCCCCCTCCCACCCCATCCCCGGCCCCGGCGCCCCGCGCAGCCGCCGTTGTTTAAAGGGGCCGCAGCCTGACTTCCAGGTGGGGAGCGCGAGTGGGCCCGGCGCGGCAGGGCCAGTGCGCATGCGCGAGGCGCCAGCGGCCTCTCGCGTCACAGCGGTTCCCACGGTTGTCTTAGAAACCGGCCCCCTGAGGCTTGGCAAAGCGGGAGCCCTCCGTGGCGGTGCTTGGGTGTCGGGGCTGCGAGGCTCCTGCCTCACCTCTCCACGGGGTCGACAGGAACGTCTCCGGACGGACGCCGGGAGTCGCAACGCGCCGGCCAGGATGACAAAAGCGCAGGCGGAGTCCGGGGGAAGCGGCGCGTCGTCCCAGCCTCAGGCCTGCCCGGACGGTGTTGGGGTGAGTCTCCCCAAAAGTCTTGCCCCCGTGATCTCCACGACAGGTCCGCCCGCCTGTCCGTGGGCTGCTCTCTCCCCCGAGGGGCCTTCACGCGCGGAGCGGGAGCCTGCAGCGTCAGGGGGGCTGTGTGCCTGCGGGGGCTGCGTTTCTGTGCCGCTGCTGCCGTGTGACTGTGTGTGTCTGCGTCTCTCCCATCCTCTCTTGTCTCTCCGGCCCTCACTCTCTGTGTGTGTCTTCCCCTCTTTCTGCCGGTTCGTGTGTGCGTGCCCGTGTGCGTGGGTGCGTTCGGACGAATGCGCCCGGTGCGCCCAAAGGCGACTTCTTGCGCGTCGGCCTGGCTCTGCCGAGCCTCTTTCTTCTGCCTCTGTGCCTGGGTCTTGCGGCGGGCTCGTCAGTGGTTTTCGCCGCCGTTCCACTGGGGGTCCCTGAGGGCCTCGACCGCGTGAGGAGATGCGTCTTCCCCAGCAGCAGTGGAAATCTCGTTACCCTTGCCGAGCGGACTCTCTCCTGGGATCAAGATAACCACAGTCCAGCCAGGGCCAAAAGCCCCAGAGGAGCTCGTCGCCCTGCAGGAGAGGAGCAGACCCGCCTCAGAGGAGACGCTCGGACCTTTTCACGGCTCTTCTCTGGGAAATGAAGCCGCACCACGGCACAAGCTTGAAGAGGAAGCCGGGAAGGGGAGATGCCAGGCCTCCCGGTCCCTGGAAGGCTGGCCTCTCCGGACAAGTCAGCCGTTGGGCAACCCTCCCCTTAGGCCCGCGGCGGTGGCACCGGGCAGTGTCGGGCCTGCGCTCCGGCCTCTGCTCTGTCCTCCCTCTTGCTCCGTCTCCCCTGTCTCTCGGGGGCCTACACGCTTGTCGGTCTGGCCCAACGTCTTGGACGCAGATGGCTTCCCAGTCCGTCAGGGAGACACTCCTCGGAGATCCGTGTGGTGACGGTTTCTCTCTCCAAACCTGTTTCTGCTTGCTTGGGCAGGTTCCATGACCCTGGAGCTCCTGGCTCCCATACGTGTCTCCCACAGGGAAGCTGTCTTGCTCTCCCTGTTTCACCTCATGGCTGGGTGGCCTGCCTGGCATGAGCGCTAGGCGACCGTGACTGGCCTTGTCTTCTTGGACAGGCGGTGCGGCACTTCCCCTCTGCACTTCCCCTCTCGTTCTTGAGGCACAGCCTCTCCTCGGCTCCTCTGAGCAGGTGGACTGACTCCCTGAATCTTCTGGCTCCCTCCTGGATCCCAGGCGTTCTTTGATTTCCCTTGGAATCCACGGGCAGGTCCCTTGGGACCCTCTTCCACCCGGGCACAGGCCTGGACTCCGCTGTTGGTTTCGCCGTCGCCCCGTACGCCCGGGCTGACACGCATTCACATCGTCTGCTCGGGGATCGGCCGGTGCCACGCGGGGGGCCAATGGCTCCGCCGCGGAACCGCCCCTGTCCCTGTTTGCGCGGGTCCTGGAAAGCAGAGGCAGCTTGCGGGAGCCCCGGGGCTTTTGCAAGCGGGGCTAGGCCGCCGCTCTTTCGGAGGGGGAGGGAGGCCGAGGGGCTCGTGGGTCAGTGAATTTTCGGCTGGCACCACGCCTTAAGGCCCAGGGGATGATTCTGTGCCGCAGCGAGGCCCCGCCTGCCTCAGCCGATGATGGCGAGTCCATCCTCTCTCACCCGGAGGGGTCCAAAATCCCATGTCAAGAGGAGTCCTGAGACCCCAGCGGAGGCCCTGAAGCTCCCCCTCCACCGGTGGAAGTCGGCTCAAGGAGGTCCTGAAGACAGGACTCCGGGGGTCTTGGGACTGGGATGCCCGCGGCCCCTTCTCCCACGCCGCCCCCTGCTGGAGCCCGGATCCGGCGGCCGCCGGGGCTGCAGCGGCAGCCCCCATCGGGCCCCCCCCCCACCGCCGCTCCCCCCTGCCCCACCGCGCACACGCCCCCTCCCACCCCATCCCCGGCCCCGGCGCCCCGCGCAGCCGCCGTTGTTTAAAGGGGCCGCAGCCTGACTTCCAGGTGGGGAGCGCGAGTGGGCCCGGCGCGGCAGGGCCAGTGCGCATGCGCGAGGCGCCAGCGGCCTCTCGCGTCACAGCGGTTCCCACGGTTGTCTTAGAAACCGGCCCCCTGAGGCTTGGCAAAGCGGGAGCCCTCCGTGGCGGTGCTTGGGTGTCGGGGCTGCGAGGCTCCTGCCTCACCTCTCCACGGGGTCGACAGGAACGTCTCCGGACGGACGCCGGGAGTCGCAACGCGCCGGCCAGGATGACAAAAGCGCAGGCGGAGTCCGGGGGAAGCGGCGCGTCGTCCCAGCCTCAGGCCTGCCCGGACGGTGTTGGGGTGAGTCTCCCCAAAAGTCTTGCCCCCGTGATCTCCACGACAGGTCCGCCCGCCTGTCCGTGGGCTGCTCTCTCCCCCGAGGGGCCTTCACGCGCGGAGCGGGAGCCTGCAGCGTCAGGGGGGCTGTGTGCCTGCGGGGGCTGCGTTTCTGTGCCGCTGCTGCCGTGTGACTGTGTGTGTCTGCGTCTCTCCCATCCTCTCTTGTCTCTCCGGCCCTCACTCTCTGTGTGTGTCTTCCCCTCTTTCTGCCGGTTCGTGTGTGCGTGCCCGTGTGCGTGGGTGCGTTCGGACGAATGCGCCCGGTGCGCCCAAAGGCGACTTCTTGCGCGTCGGCCTGGCTCTGCCGAGCCTCTTTCTTCTGCCTCTGTGCCTGGGTCTTGCGGCGGGCTCGTCAGTGGTTTTCGCCGCCGTTCCACTGGGGGTCCCTGAGGGCCTCGACCGCGTGAGGAGATGCGTCTTCCCCAGCAGCAGTGGAAATCTCGTTACCCTTGCCGAGCGGACTCTCTCCTGGGATCAAGATAACCACAGTCCAGCCAGGGCCAAAAGCCCCAGAGGAGCTCGTCGCCCTGCAGGAGAGGAGCAGACCCGCCTCAGAGGAGACGCTCGGACCTTTTCACGGCTCTTCTCTGGGAAATGAAGCCGCACCACGGCACAAGCTTGAAGAGGAAGCCGGGAAGGGGAGATGCCAGGCCTCCCGGTCCCTGGAAGGCTGGCCTCTCCGGACAAGTCAGCCGTTGGGCAACCCTCCCCTTAGGCCCGCGGCGGTGGCACCGGGCAGTGTCGGGCCTGCGCTCCGGCCTCTGCTCTGTCCTCCCTCTTGCTCCGTCTCCCCTGTCTCTCGGGGGCCTACACGCTTGTCGGTCTGGCCCAACGTCTTGGACGCAGATGGCTTCCCAGTCCGTCAGGGAGACACTCCTCGGAGATCCGTGTGGTGACGGTTTCTCTCTCCAAACCTGTTTCTGCTTGCTTGGGCAGGTTCCATGACCCTGGAGCTCCTGGCTCCCATACGTGTCTCCCACAGGGAAGCTGTCTTGCTCTCCCTGTTTCACCTCATGGCTGGGTGGCCTGCCTGGCATGAGCGCTAGGCGACCGTGACTGGCCTTGTCTTCTTGGACAGGCGGTGCGGCACTTCCCCTCTGCACTTCCCCTCTCGTTCTTGAGGCACAGCCTCTCCTCGGCTCCTCTGAGCAGGTGGACTGACTCCCTGAATCTTCTGGCTCCCTCCTGGATCCCAGGCGTTCTTTGATTTCCCTTGGAATCCACGGGCAGGTCCCTTGGGACCCTCTTCCACCCGGGCACAGGCCTGGACTCCGCTGTTGGTTTCGCCGTCGCCCCGTACGCCCGGGCTGACACGCATTCACATCGTCTGCTCGGGGATCGGCCGGTGCCACGCGGGGGGCCAATGGCTCCGCCGCGGAACCGCCCCTGTCCCTGTTTGCGCGGGTCCTGGAAAGCAGAGGCAGCTTGCGGGAGCCCCGGGGCTTTTGCAAGCGGGGCTAGGCCGCCGCTCTTTCGGAGGGGGAGGGAGGCCGAGGGGCTCGTGGGTCAGTGAATTTTCGGCTGGCACCACGCCTTAAGGCCCAGGGGATGATTCTGTGCCGCAGCGAGGCCCCGCCTGCCTCAGCCGATGATGGCGAGTCCATCCTCTCTCACCCGGAGGGGTCCAAAATCCCATGTCAAGAGGAGTCCTGAGACCCCAGCGGAGGCCCTGAAGCTCCCCCTCCACCGGTGGAAGTCGGCTCAAGGAGGTCCTGAAGACAGGACTCCGGGGGTCTTGGGACTGGGATGCCCGCGGCCCCTTCTCCCACGCCGCCCCCTGCTGGAGCCCGGATCCGGCGGCCGCCGGGGCTGCAGCGGCAGCCCCCATCGGGCCCCCCCCCCACCGCCGCTCCCCCCTGCCCCACCGCGCACACGCCCCCTCCCACCCCATCCCCGGCCCCGGCGCCCCGCGCAGCCGCCGTTGTTTAAAGGGGCCGCAGCCTGACTTCCAGGTGGGGAGCGCGAGTGGGCCCGGCGCGGCAGGGCCAGTGCGCATGCGCGAGGCGCCAGCGGCCTCTCGCGTCACAGCGGTTCCCACGGTTGTCTTAGAAACCGGCCCCCTGAGGCTTGGCAAAGCGGGAGCCCTCCGTGGCGGTGCTTGGGTGTCGGGGCTGCGAGGCTCCTGCCTCACCTCTCCACGGGGTCGACAGGAACGTCTCCGGACGGACGCCGGGAGTCGCAACGCGCCGGCCAGGATGACAAAAGCGCAGGCGGAGTCCGGGGGAAGCGGCGCGTCGTCCCAGCCTCAGGCCTGCCCGGACGGTGTTGGGGTGAGTCTCCCCAAAAGTCTTGCCCCCGTGATCTCCACGACAGGTCCGCCCGCCTGTCCGTGGGCTGCTCTCTCCCCCGAGGGGCCTTCACGCGCGGAGCGGGAGCCTGCAGCGTCAGGGGGGCTGTGTGCCTGCGGGGGCTGCGTTTCTGTGCCGCTGCTGCCGTGTGACTGTGTGTGTCTGCGTCTCTCCCATCCTCTCTTGTCTCTCCGGCCCTCACTCTCTGTGTGTGTCTTCCCCTCTTTCTGCCGGTTCGTGTGTGCGTGCCCGTGTGCGTGGGTGCGTTCGGACGAATGCGCCCGGTGCGCCCAAAGGCGACTTCTTGCGCGTCGGCCTGGCTCTGCCGAGCCTCTTTCTTCTGCCTCTGTGCCTGGGTCTTGCGGCGGGCTCGTCAGTGGTTTTCGCCGCCGTTCCACTGGGGGTCCCTGAGGGCCTCGACCGCGTGAGGAGATGCGTCTTCCCCAGCAGCAGTGGAAATCTCGTTACCCTTGCCGAGCGGACTCTCTCCTGGGATCAAGATAACCACAGTCCAGCCAGGGCCAAAAGCCCCAGAGGAGCTCGTCGCCCTGCAGGAGAGGAGCAGACCCGCCTCAGAGGAGACGCTTGGACCTTTTCACGGCTCTTCTCTGGGAAATGAAGCCGCACCAGGGCACAAGCTTGAAGAGGAAGCCGGGAAGGGGAGATGCCAGGCCTCCCGGTCCCTGGAAGGCTGGCCTCTCCGGACAAGTCAGCCGTTGGGCAACCCTCCCCTTAGGCCCGCGGCGGTGGCACCGGGCAGTGTCGGGCCTGCGCTCCGGCCTCTGCTCTGTCCTCCCTCTTGCTCCGTCTCCCCTGTCTCTCGGGGGCCTACACGCTTGTCGGTCTGGCCCAACGTCTTGGACGCAGATGGCTTCCCAGTCCGTCAGGGAGACACTCCTCGGAGATCCGTGTGGTGACGGTTTCTCTCTCCAAACCTGTTTCTGCTTGCTTGGGCAGGTTCCATGACCCTGGAGCTCCTGGCTCCCATACGTGTCTCCCACAGGGAAGCTGTCTTGCTCTCCCTGTTTCACCTCATGGCTGGGTGGCCTGCCTGGCATGAGCGCTAGGCGACCGTGACTGGCCTTGTCTTCTTGGACAGGCGGTGCGGCACTTCCCCTCTGCACTTCCCCTCTCGTTCTTGAGGCACAGCCTCTCCTCGGCTCCTCTGAGCAGGTGGACTGACTCCCTGAATCTTCTGGCTCCCTCCTGGATCCCAGGCGTTCTTTGATTTCCCTTGGAATCCACGGGCAGGTCCCTTGGGACCCTCTTCCACCCGGGCACAGGCCTGGACTCCGCTGTTGGTTTCGCCGTCGCCCCGTACGCCCGGGCTGACACGCATTCACATCGTCTGCTCGGGGATCGGCCGGTGCCACGCGGGGGGCCAATGGCTCCGCCGCGGAACCGCCCCTGTCCCTGTTTGCGCGGGTCCTGGAAAGCAGAGGCAGCTTGCGGGAGCCCCGGGGCTTTTGCAAGCGGGGCTAGGCCGCCGCTCTTTCGGAGGGGGAGGGAGGCCGAGGGCTCGTGGGTCAGTGAATTTTCGGCTGGCACCACGCCTTAAGGCCCAGGGGATGATTCTGTGCCGCAGCGAGGCCCCGCCTGCCTCAGCCGATGATGGCGAGTCCATCCTCTCTCACCCGGAGGGGTCCAAAATCCCATGTCAAGAGGAGTCCTGAGACCCCAGCGGAGGCCCTGAAGCTCCCCCTCCACCGGTGGAAGTCGGCTCAAGGAGGTCCTGAAGACAGGACTCCGGGGGTCTTGGGACTGGGATGCCCGCGGCCCCTTCTCCCACGCCGCCCCCTGCTGGAGCCCGGATCCGGCGGCCGCCGGGGCTGCAGCGGCAGCCCCCATCGGGCCCCCCCCCCACCGCCGCTCCCCCCTGCCCCACCGCGCACACGCCCCCTCCCACCCCATCCCCGGCCCCGGCGCCCCGCGCAGCCGCCGTTGTTTAAAGGGGCCGCAGCCTGACTTCCAGGTGGGGAGCGCGAGTGGGCCCGGCGCGGCAGGGCCAGTGCGCATGCGCGAGGCGCCAGCGGCCTCTCGCGTCACAGCGGTTCCCACGGTTGTCTTAGAAACCGGCCCCCTGAGGCTTGGCAAAGCGGGAGCCCTCCGTGGCGGTGCTTGGGTGTCGGGGCTGCGAGGCTCCTGCCTCACCTCTCCACGGGGTCGACAGGAACGTCTCCGGACGGACGCCGGGAGTCGCAACGCGCCGGCCAGGATGACAAAAGCGCAGGCGGAGTCCGGGGGAAGCGGCGCGTCGTCCCAGCCTCAGGCCTGCCCGGACGGTGTTGGGGTGAGTCTCCCCAAAAGTCTTGCCCCCGTGATCTCCACGACAGGTCCGCCCGCCTGTCCGTGGGCTGCTCTCTCCCCCGAGGGGCCTTCACGCGCGGAGCGGGAGCCTGCAGCGTCAGGGGGGCTGTGTGCCTGCGGGGGCTGCGTTTCTGTGCCGCTGCTGCCGTGTGACTGTGTGTGTCTGCGTCTCTCCCATCCTCTCTTGTCTCTCCGGCCCTCACTCTCTGTGTGTGTCTTCCCCTCTTTCTGCCGGTTCGTGTGTGCGTGCCCGTGTGCGTGGGTGCGTTCGGACGAATGCGCCCGGTGCGCCCAAAGGCGACTTCTTGCGCGTCGGCCTGGCTCTGCCGAGCCTCTTTCTTCTGCCTCTGTGCCTGGGTCTTGCGGCGGCTCGTCAGTGGTTTTCGCCGCCGTTCCACTGGGGGTCCCTGAGGGCCTCGACCGCGTGAGGAGATGCGTCTTCCCCAGCAGCAGTGGAAATCTCGTTACCCTTGCCGAGCGGACTCTCTCCTGGGATCAAGATAACCACAGTCCAGCCAGGGCCAAAAGCCCCAGAGGAGCTCGTCGCCCTGCAGGAGAGGAGCAGACCCGCCTCAGAGGAGACGCTTGGACCTTTTCACGGCTCTTCTCTGGGAAATGAAGCCGCACCAGGGCACAAGCTTGAAGAGGAAGCCGGGAAGGGGAGATGCCAGGCCTCCCGGTCCCTGGAAGGCTGGCCTCTCCGGACAAGTCAGCCGTTGGGCAACCCTCCCCTTAGGCCCGCGGCGGTGGCACCGGGCAGTGTCGGGCCTGCGCTCCGGCCTCTGCTCTGTCCTCCCTCTTGCTCCGTCTCCCCTGTCTCTCGGGGGCCTACACGCTTGTCGGTCTGGCCCAACGTCTTGGACGCAGATGGCTTCCCAGTCCGTCAGGGAGACACTCCTCGGAGATCCGTGTGGTGACGGTTTCTCTCTCCAAACCTGTTTCTGCTTGCTTGGGCAGGTTCCATGACCCTGGAGCTCCTGGCTCCCATACGTGTCTCCCACAGGGAAGCTGTCTTGCTCTCCCTGTTTCACCTCATGGCTGGGTGGCCTGCCTGGCATGAGCGCTAGGCGACCGTGACTGGCCTTGTCTTCTTGGACAGGCGGTGCGGCACTTCCCCTCTGCACTTCCCCTCTCGTTCTTGAGGCACAGCCTCTCCTCGGCTCCTCTGAGCAGGTGGACTGACTCCCTGAATCTTCTGGCTCCCTCCTGGATCCCAGGCGTTCTTTGATTTCCCTTGGAATCCACGGGCAGGTCCCTTGGGACCCTCTTCCACCCGGGCACAGGCCTGGACTCCGCTGTTGGTTTCGCCGTCGCCCCGTACGCCCGGGCTGACACGCATTCACATCGTCTGCTCGGGGATCGGCCGGTGCCACGCGGGGGGCCAATGGCTCCGCCGCGGAACCGCCCCTGTCCCTGTTTGCGCGGGTCCTGGAAAGCAGAGGCAGCTTGCGGGAGCCCCGGGGCTTTTGCAAGCGGGGCTAGGCCGCCGCTCTTTCGGAGGGGGAGGGAGGCCGAGGGCTCGTGGGTCAGTGAATTTTCGGCTGGCACCACGCCTTAAGGCCCAGGGGATGATTCTGTGCCGCAGCGAGGCCCCGCCTGCCTCAGCCGATGATGGCGAGTCCATCCTCTCTCACCCGGAGGGGTCCAAAATCCCATGTCAAGAGGAGTCCTGAGACCCCAGCGGAGGCCCTGAAGCTCCCCCTCCACCGGTGGAAGTCGGCTCAAGGAGGTCCTGAAGACAGGACTCCGGGGGTCTTGGGACTGGGATGCCGCGGCCCCTTCTCCCCACGCCGCCCCCTGCTGGAGCCCGGATCCGGCGGCCGCCGGGGCTGCAGCGGCAGCCCCCATCGGGCCCCCCCCCACCGCCGCTCCCCCCTGCCCCACCGCGCACACGCCCCCCTCCCACCCCATCCCCGGCCCCGGCGCCCCGCGCAGCCGCCGTTGTTTAAAGGGGCCGCAGCCTGACTTCAGGTGGGGAGCGCGAGTGGGCCCGGCGCGGCAGGGCCAGTGCGCATGCGCGAGGCGCCAGCGGCCTCTCGCGTCACAGCGGTTCCCACGGTTGTCTTAGAAACCGGCCCCCTGAGGCTTGGCAAAGCGGGAGCCCTCCGTGGCGGTGCTTGGGTGTCGGGGCTGCGAGGCTCCTGCCTCACCTCTCCACGGGGTCGACAGGAACGTCTCCGGACGGACGCCGGGAGTCGCAACGCGCCGGCCAGGATGACAAAAGCGCAGGCGGAGTCCGGGGGAAGCGGCGCGTCGTCCCAGCCTCAGGCCTGCCCGGACGGTGTTGGGGTGAGTCTCCCCAAAAGTCTTGCCCCCGTGATCTCCACGACAGGTCCGCCCGCCTGTCCGTGGGCTGCTCTCTCCCCCGAGGGGCCTTCACGCGCGGAGCGGGAGCCTGCAGCGTCAGGGGGGCTGTGTGCCTGCGGGGGCTGCGTTTCTGTGCCGCTGCTGCCGTGTGACTGTGTGTGTCTGCGTCTCTCCCATCCTCTCTTGTCTCTCCGGCCCTCACTCTCTGTGTGTGTCTTCCCCTCTTTCTGCCGGTTCGTGTGTGCGTGCCCGTGTGCGTGGGTGCGTTCGGACGAATGCGCCCGGTGCGCCCAAAGGCGACTTCTTGCGCGTCGGCCTGGCTCTGCCGAGCCTCTTTCTTCTGCCTCTGTGCCTGGGTCTTGCGGCGGGCTCGTCAGTGGTTTTCGCCGCCGTTCCACTGGGGGTCCCCTGAGGGCCTCGACCGCGTGAGGAGATGCGTCTTCCCCAGCAGCAGTGGAAATCTCGTTACCCTTGCCGAGCGGACTCTCTCCTGGGATCAAGATAACCACAGTCCAGCCAGGGCCAAAAGCCCCAGAGGAGCTCGTCGCCCTGCAGGAGAGGAGCAGACCCGCCTCAGAGGAGACGCTTGGACCTTTTCACGGCTCTTCTCTGGGAAATGAAGCCGCACCAGGGCACAAGCTTGAAGAGGAAGCCGGGAAGGGGAGATGCCAGGCCTCCCGGTCCCTGGAAGGCTGGCCTCTCCGGACAAGTCAGCCGTTGGGCAACCCTCCCCTTAGGCCCGCGGCGGTGGCACCGGGCAGTGTCGGGCCTGCGCTCCGGCCTCTGCTCTGTCCTCCCTCTTGCTCCGTCTCCCCTGTCTCTCGGGGGCCTACACGCTTGTCGGTCTGGCCCAACGTCTTGGACGCAGATGGCTTCCCAGTCCCGTCAGGGAGACACTCCTCGGAGATCCGTGTGGTGACGGTTTCTCTCTCCAAACCTGTTTCTGCTTGCTTGGGCAGGTTCCATGACCCTGGAGCTCCTGGCTCCCATACGTGTCTCCCACAGGGAAGCTGTCTTGCTCTCCCTGTTTCACCTCATGGCTGGGTGGCCTGCCTGGCATGAGCGCTAGGCGACCGTGACTGGCCTTGTCTTCTTGGACAGGCGGTGCGGCACTTCCCCTCTGCACTTCCCCTCTCGTTCTTGAGGCACAGCCTCTCCTCGGCTCCTCTGAGCAGGTGGACTGACTCCCTGAATCTTCTGGCTCCCTCCTGGATCCCAGGCGTTCTTTGATTTCCCTTGGAATCCACGGGGCAGGTCCCTTGGGACCCTCTTCCACCCGGGCACAGCCTGGACTCCGCTGTTGATTCGCCGTCGCCCCGTACGCCCGGGCTGACACGCATTCACATCGTCTGCTCGGGGATCGGCCGGTGCCACGCGGGGGGCCAATGGCTCCGCCGCGGAACCGCCCCTGTCCCTGTTTGCGCGGGTCCTGGAAAGCAGAGGCAGCTTGCGGGAGCCCCGGGGCTTTTGCAAGCGGGGCTAGGCCGCCGCTCTTTCGGAGGGGGAGGGAGGCCGAGGGCTCGTGGGTCAGTGAATTTTCGGCTGGCACCACGCCTTAAGGCCCAGGGGATGATTCTGTGCCGCAGCGAGGCCCCGCCTGCCTCAGCCGATGATGGCGAGTCCATCCTCTCTCACCCGGAGGGGTCCAAAATCCCATGTCAAGAGGAGTCCTGAGACCCCAGCGGAGGCCCTGAAGCTCCCCCTCCACCGGTGGAAGTCGGCTCAAGGAGGTCCTGAAGACAGGACTCCGGGGGTCTTGGGACTGGGATGCCCGCGGCCCCTTCTCCCACGCCGCCCCCTGCTGGAGCCCGGATCCGGCGGCCGCCGGGGCTGCAGCGGCAGCCCCCATCGGGCCCCCCCCCACCGCCGCTCCCCCCTGCCCCACCGCGCACACGCCCCCTCCCACCCCATCCCCGGCCCCGGCGCCCCGCGCAGCCGCCGTTGTTTAAAGGGGCCGCAGCCTGACTTCCAGGTGGGGAGCGCGAGTGGGCCCGGCGCGGCAGGGCCAGTGCGCATGCGCGAGGCGCCAGCGGCCTCTCGCGTCACAGCGGTTCCCACGGTTGTCTTAGAAACCGGCCCCCTGAGGCTTGGCAAAGCGGGAGCCCTCCGTGGCGGTGCTTGGGTGTCGGGGCTGCGAGGCTCCTGCCTCACCTCTCCACGGGGTCGACAGGAACGTCTCCGGACGGACGCCGGGAGTCGCAACGCGCCGGCCAGGATGACAAAAGCGCAGGCGGAGTCCGGGGGAAGCGGCGCGTCGTCCCAGCCTCAGGCCTGCCCGGACGGTGTTGGGGTGAGTCTCCCCAAAAGTCTTGCCCCCGTGATCTCCACGACAGGTCCGCCCGCCTGTCCGTGGGCTGCTCTCTCCCCCGAGGGGCCTTCACGCGCGGAGCGGGAGCCTGCAGCGTCAGGGGGGCTGTGTGCCTGCGGGGGCTGCGTTTCTGTGCCGCTGCTGCCGTGTGACTGTGTGTGTCTGCGTCTCTCCCATCCTCTCTTGTCTCTCCGGCCCTCACTCTCTGTGTGTGTCTTCCCCTCTTTCTGCCGGTTCGTGTGTGCGTGCCCGTGTGCGTGGGTGCGTTCGGACGAATGCGCCCGGTGCGCCCAAAGGCGACTTCTTGCGCGTCGGCCTGGCTCTGCCGAGCCTCTTTCTTCTGCCTCTGTGCCTGGGTCTTGCGGCGGGCTCGTCAGTGGTTTTCGCCGCCGTTCCACTGGGGGTCCCTGAGGGCCTCGACCGCGTGAGGAGATGCGTCTTCCCCAGCAGCAGTGGAAATCTCGTTACCCTTGCCGAGCGGACTCTCTCCTGGGATCAAGATAACCACAGTCCAGCCAGGGCCAAAAGCCCCAGAGGAGCTCGTCGCCCTGCAGGAGAGGAGCAGACCCGCCTCAGAGGAGACGCTTGGACCTTTTCACGGCTCTTCTCTGGGAAATGAAGCCGCACCAGGGCACAAGCTTGAAGAGGAAGCCGGGAAGGGGAGATGCCAGGCCTCCCGGTCCCTGGAAGGCTGGCCTCTCCGGACAAGTCAGCCGTTGGGCAACCCTCCCCTTAGGCCCGCGGCGGTGGCACCGGGCAGTGTCGGGCCTGCGCTCCGGCCTCTGCTCTGTCCTCCCTCTTGCTCCGTCTCCCCTGTCTCTCGGGGGCCTACACGCTTGTCGGTCTGGCCCAACGTCTTGGACGCAGATGGCTTCCCAGTCCGTCAGGGAGACACTCCTCGGAGATCCGTGTGGTGACGGTTTCTCTCTCCAAACCTGTTTCTGCTTGCTTGGGCAGGTTCCATGACCCTGGAGCTCCTGGCTCCCATACGTGTCTCCCACAGGGAAGCTGTCTTGCTCTCCCTGTTTCACCTCATGGCTGGGTGGCCTGCCTGGCATGAGCGCTAGGCGACCGTGACTGGCCTTGTCTTCTTGGACAGGCGGTGCGGCACTTCCCCTCTGCACTTCCCCTCTCGTTCTTGAGGCACAGCCTCTCCTCGGCTCCTCTGAGCAGGTGGACTGACTCCCTGAATCTTCTGGCTCCCTCCTGGATCCCAGGCGTTCTTTGATTTCCCTTGGAATCCACGGGCAGGTCCCTTGGGACCCTCTTCCACCCGGGCACAGGCCTGGACTCCGCTGTTGGTTTCGCCGTCGCCCCGTACGCCCGGGCTGACACGCATTCACATCGTCTGCTCGGGGATCGGCCGGTGCCACGCGGGGGGCCAATGGCTCCGCCGCGGAACCGCCCCTGTCCCTGTTTGCGCGGGTCCTGGAAAGCAGAGGCAGCTTGCGGGAGCCCCGGGGCTTTTGCAAGCGGGGCTAGGCCGCCGCTCTTTCGGAGGGGGAGGGAGGCCGAGGGCTCGTGGGTCAGTGAATTTTCGGCTGGCACCACGCCTTAAGGCCCAGGGGATGATTCTGTGCCGCAGCGAGGCCCCGCCTGCCTCAGCCGATGATGGCGAGTCCATCCTCTCTCACCCGGAGGGGTCCAAAATCCCATGTCAAGAGGAGTCCTGAGACCCCAGCGGAGGCCCTGAAGCTCCCCCTCCACCGGTGGAAGTCGGCTCAAGGAGGTCCTGAAGACAGGACTCCGGGGGTCTTGGGACTGGGATGCCCGCGGCCCCTTCTCCCACGCCGCCCCCTGCTGGAGCCCGGATCCGGCGGCCGCCGGGGCTGCAGCGGCAGCCCCCATCGGGCCCCCCCCCACCGCCGCTCCCCCCTGCCCCACCGCGCACACGCCCCCTCCCACCCCATCCCCGGCCCCGGCGCCCCGCGCAGCCGCCGTTGTTTAAAGGGGCCGCAGCCTGACTTCCAGGTGGGGAGCGCGAGTGGGCCCGGCGCGGCAGGGCCAGTGCGCATGCGCGAGGCGCCAGCGGCCTCTCGCGTCACAGCGGTTCCCACGGTTGTCTTAGAAACCGGCCCCCTGAGGCTTGGCAAAGCGGGAGCCCTCCGTGGCGGTGCTTGGGTGTCGGGGCTGCGAGGCTCCTGCCTCACCTCTCCACGGGGTCGACAGGAACGTCTCCGGACGGACGCCGGGAGTCGCAACGCGCCGGCCAGGATGACAAAAGCGCAGGCGGAGTCCGGGGGAAGCGGCGCGTCGTCCCAGCCTCAGGCCTGCCCGGACGGTGTTGGGGTGAGTCTCCCCAAAAGTCTTGCCCCCGTGATCTCCACGACAGGTCCGCCCGCCTGTCCGTGGGCTGCTCTCTCCCCCGAGGGGCCTTCACGCGCGGAGCGGGAGCCTGCAGCGTCAGGGGGGCTATGTGCCTGCGGGGGCTGCGTTTCTGTGCCGCTGCTGCCGTGTGACTGTGTGTGTCTGCGTCTCTCCCATCCTCTCTTGTCTCTCCGGCCCTCACTCTCTGTGTGTGTCTTCCCCTCTTTCTGCCGGTTCGTGTGTGCGTGCCCGTGTGCGTGGGTGCGTTCGGACGAATGCGCCCGGTGCGCCCAAAGGCGACTTCTTGCGCGTCGGCCTGGCTCTGCCGAGCCTCTTTCTTCTGCCTCTGTGCCTGGGTCTTGCGGCGGGCTCGTCAGTGGTTTTCGCCGCCGTTCCACTGGGGGTCCCTGAGGGCCTCGACCGCGTGAGGAGATGCGTCTTCCCCAGCAGCAGTGGAAATCTCGTTACCCTTGCCGAGCGGACTCTCTCCTGGGATCAGATAACCACAGTCCAGCCAGGGCCAAAAGCCCCAGAGGAGCTCGTCGCCCTGCAGGAGAGGAGCAGACCCGCCTCAGAGGAGACGCTTGGACCTTTTCACGGCTCTTCTCTGGGAATGAAGCCGCACCACGGCACAAGCTTGAAGAGGAAGCCGGGAAGGGGAGATGCCAGGCCTCCCGGTCCCTGGAAGGCTGGCCTCTCCGGACAAGTCAGCCGTTGGGCAACCCTCCCCTTAGGCCCGCGGCGGTGGCACCGGGCAGTGTCGGGCCTGCGCTCCGGCCTCTGCTCTGTCCTCCCTCTTGCTCCGTCTCCCCTGTCTCTCGGGGGCCTACACGCTTGTCGGTCTGGCCCAACGTCTTGGACGCAGATGGCTTCCCAGTCCGTCAGGGAGACACTCCTCGGAGATCCGTGTGGTGACGGTTTCTCTCTCCAAACCTGTTTCTGCTTGCTTGGGCAGGTTCCATGACCCTGGAGCTCCTGGCTCCCATACGTGTCTCCCACAGGGAAGCTGTCTTGCTCTCCCTGTTTCACCTCATGGCTGGGTGGCCTGCCTGGCATGAGCGCTAGGCGACCGTGACTGGCCTTGTCTTCTTGGACAGGCGGTGCGGCACTTCCCCTCTGCACTTCCCCTCTCGTTCTTGAGGCACAGCCTCTCCTCGGCTCCTCTGAGCAGGTGGACTGACTCCCTGAATCTTCTGGCTCCCTCCTGGATCCCAGGCGTTCTTTGATTTCCCTTGGAATCCACGGGCAGGTCCCTTGGGACCCTCTTCCACCCGGGCACAGGCCTGGACTCCGCTGTTGGTTTCGCCGTCGCCCCGTACGCCCGGGCTGACACGCATTCACATCGTCTGCTCGGGGATCGGCCGGTGCCACGCGGGGGGCCAATGGCTCCGCCGCGGAACCGCCCCTGTCCCTGTTTGCGCGGGTCCTGAAAGCAGAGGCAGCTTGCGGGAGCCCCGGGGCTTTTGCAAGCGGGGCTAGGCCGCCGCTCTTTCGGAGGGGGAGGGAGGCCGAGGGCTCGTGGGTCAGTGAATTTTCGGCTGGCACCACGCCTTAAGGCCCAGGGGATGATTCTGTGCCGCAGCGAGGCCCCGCCTGCCTCAGCCGATGATGGCGAGTCCATCCTCTCTCACCCGGAGGGGTCCAAAATCCCATGTCAAGAGGAGTCCTGAGACCCCAGCGGAGGCCCTGAAGCTCCCCCTCCACCGGTGGAAGTCGGCTCAAGGAGGTCCTGAAGACAGGACTCCGGGGGTCTTGGGACTGGGATGCCCGCGGCCCCTTCTCCCACGCCGCCCCCTGCTGGAGCCCGGATCCGGCGGCCGCCGGGGCTGCAGCGGCAGCCCCCATCGGGCCCCCCCCCACCGCCGCTCCCCCCTGCCCCACCGCGCACACGCCCCCTCCCACCCATCCCCGCCCCGGCGCCCCGCGCAGCCGCCGTTGTTTAAAGGGGCCGCAGCCTGACTTCCAGGTGGGGAGCGCGAGTGGGCCCGGCGCGGCAGGGCCAGTGCGCATGCGCGAGGCGCCAGCGGCCTCTCGCGTCACAGCGGTTCCCACGGTTGTCTTAGAAACCGGCCCCCTGAGGCTTGGCAAAGCGGGAGCCCTCCGTGGCGGTGCTTGGGTGTCGGGGCTGCGAGGCTCCTGCCTCACCTCTCCACGGGGTCGACAGGAACGTCTCCGGACGGACGCCGGGAGTCGCAACGCGCCGGCCAGGATGACAAAAGCGCAGGCGGAGTCCGGGGGAAGCGGCGCGTCGTCCCAGCCTCAGGCCTGCCCGGACGGTGTTGGGGTGAGTCTCCCCAAAAGTCTTGCCCCCGTGATCTCCACGACAGGTCCGCCCGCCTGTCCGTGGGCTGCTCTCTCCCCCGAGGGGCCTTCACGCGCGGAGCGGGAGCCTGCAGCGTCAGGGGGGCTGTGTGCCTGCGGGGGCTGCGTTTCTGTGCCGCTGCTGCCGTGTGACTGTGTGTGTCTGCGTCTCTCCCATCCTCTCTTGTCTCTCCGGCCCTCACTCTCTGTGTGTGTCTTCCCCTCTTTCTGCCGGTTCGTGTGTGCGTGCCCGTGTGCGTGGGTGCGTTCGGACGAATGCGCCCGGTGCGCCCAAAGGCGACTTCTTGCGCGTCGGCCTGGCTCTGCCGAGCCTCTTTCTTCTGCCTCTGTGCCTGGGTCTTGCGGCGGGCTCGTCAGTGGTTTTCGCCGCCGTTCCACTGGGGGTCCCTGAGGGCCTCGACCGCGTGAGGAGATGCGTCTTCCCCAGCAGCAGTGGAAATCTCGTTACCCTTGCCGAGCGGACTCTCTCCTGGGATCAAGATAACCACAGTCCAGCCAGGGCCAAAAGCCCCAGAGGAGCTCGTCGCCCTGCAGGAGAGGAGCAGACCCGCCTCAGAGGAGACGCTTGGACCTTTTCACGGCTCTTCTCTGGGAAATGAAGCCGCACCACGGCACAAGCTTGAAGAGGAAGCCGGGAAGGGGAGATGCCAGGCCTCCCGGTCCCTGGAAGGCTGGCCTCTCCGGACAAGTCAGCCGTTGGGCAACCCTCCCCTTAGGCCCGCGGCGGTGGCACCGGGCAGTGTCGGGCCTGCGCTCCGGCCTCTGCTCTGTCCTCCCTCTTGCTCCGTCTCCCCTGTCTCTCGGGGGCCTACACGCTTGTCGGTCTGGCCCAACGTCTTGGACGCAGATGGCTTCCCAGTCCGTCAGGGAGACACTCCTCGGAGATCCGTGTGGTGACGGTTTCTCTCTCCAAACCTGTTTCTGCTTGCTTGGGCAGGTTCCATGACCCTGGAGCTCCTGGCTCCCATACGTGTCTCCCACAGGGAAGCTGTCTTGCTCTCCCTGTTTCACCTCATGGCTGGGTGGCCTGCCTGGCATGAGCGCTAGGCGACCGTGACTGGCCTTGTCTTCTTGGACAGGCGGTGCGGCACTTCCCCTCTGCACTTCCCCTCTCGTTCTTGAGGCACAGCCTCTCCTCGGCTCCTCTGAGCAGGTGACTGACTCCCTGAATCTTCTGGCTCCCTCCTGGATCCCAGGCGTTCTTTGATTTCCCTTGGAATCCACGGGCAGGTCCCTTGGGACCCTCTTCCACCCGGGCACAGGCCTGGACTCCGCTGTTGGTTTCGCCGTCGCCCCGTACGCCCGGGCTGACACGCATTCACATCGTCTGCTCGGGGATCGGCCGGTGCCACGCGGGGGGCCAATGGCTCCGCCGCGGAACCGCCCCTGTCCCTGTTTGCGCGGGTCCTGGAAAGCAGAGGCAGCTTGCGGGAGCCCCGGGGCTTTTGCAAGCGGGGCTAGGCCGCCGCTCTTTCGGAGGGGGAGGGAGGCCGAGGGCTCGTGGGTCAGTGAATTTTCGGCTGGCACCACGCCTTAAGGCCCAGGGGATGATTCTGTGCCGCAGCGAGGCCCCGCCTGCCTCAGCCGATGATGGCGAGTCCATCCTCTCTCACCCGGAGGGGTCCAAAATCCCATGTCAAGAGGAGTCCTGAGACCCCAGCGGAGGCCCTGAAGCTCCCCCTCCACCGGTGGAAGTCGGCTCAAGGAGGTCCTGAAGACAGGACTCCGGGGGTCTTGGGACTGGGATGCCCGCGGCCCCTTCTCCCACGCCGCCCCCTGCTGGAGCCCGGATCCGGCGGCCGCCGGGGCTGCAGCGGCAGCCCCCATCGGGCCCCCCCCCACCGCCGCTCCCCCCTGCCCCACCGCGCACACGCCCCCTCCCACCCCATCCCCGGCCCCGGCGCCCCGCGCAGCCGCCGTTGTTTAAAGGGGCCGCAGCCTGACTTCCAGGTGGGGAGCGCGAGTGGGCCCGGCGCGGCAGGGCCAGTGCGCATGCGCGAGGCGCCAGCGGCCTCTCGCGTCACAGCGGTTCCCACGGTTGTCTTAGAAACCGGCCCCCTGAGGCTTGGCAAAGCGGGAGCCCTCCGTGGCGGTGCTTGGGTGTCGGGGCTGCGAGGCTCCTGCCTCACCTCTCCACGGGGTCGACAGGAACGTCTCCGGACGGACGCCGGGAGTCGCAACGCGCCGGCCAGGATGACAAAAGCGCAGGCGGAGTCCGGGGGAAGCGGCGCGTCGTCCCAGCCTCAGGCCTGCCCGGACGGTGTTGGGGTGAGTCTCCCCAAAAGTCTTGCCCCCGTGATCTCCACGACAGGTCCGCCCGCCTGTCCGTGGGCTGCTCTCTCCCCCGAGGGGCCTTCACGCGCGGAGCGGGAGCCTGCAGCGTCAGGGGGGCTGTGTGCCTGCGGGGGCTGCGTTTCTGTGCCGCTGCTGCCGTGTGACTGTGTGTGTCTGCGTCTCTCCCATCCTCTCTTGTCTCTCCGGCCCTCACTCTCTGTGTGTGTCTTCCCCTCTTTCTGCCGGTTCGTGTGTGCGTGCCCGTGTGCGTGGGTGCGTTCGGACGAATGCGCCCGGTGCGCCCAAAGGCGACTTCTTGCGCGTCGGCCTGGCTCTGCCGAGCCTCTTTCTTCTGCCTCTGTGCCTGGGTCTTGCGGCGGGCTCGTCAGTGGTTTTCGCCGCCGTTCCACTGGGGGTCCCTGAGGGCCTCGACCGCGTGAGGAGATGCGTCTTCCCCAGCAGCAGTGGAAATCTCGTTACCCTTGCCGAGCGGACTCTCTCCTGGGATCAAGATAACCACAGTCCAGCCAGGGCCAAAAGCCCCAGAGGAGCTCGTCGCCCTGCAGGAGAGGAGCAGACCCGCCTCAGAGGAGACGCTTGGACCTTTTCACGGCTCTTCTCTGGGAAATGAAGCCGCACCACGGCACAAGCTTGAAGAGGAAGCCGGGAAGGGGAGATGCCAGGCCTCCCGGTCCCTGGAAGGCTGGCCTCTCCGGACAAGTCAGCCGTTGGGCAACCCTCCCCTTAGGCCCGCGGCGGTGGCACCGGGCAGTGTCGGGCCTGCGCTCCGGCCTCTGCTCTGTCCTCCCTCTTGCTCCGTCTCCCCTGTCTCTCGGGGCCTACACGCTTGTCGGTCTGGCCCAACGTCTTGGACGCAGATGGCTTCCCAGTCCGTCAGGGAGACACTCCTCGGAGATCCGTGTGGTGACGGTTTCTCTCTCCAAACCTGTTTCTGCTTGCTTGGGCAGGTTCCATGACCCTGGAGCTCCTGGCTCCCATACGTGTCTCCCACAGGGAAGCTGTCTTGCTCTCCCTGTTTCACCTCATGGCTGGGTGGCCTGCCTGGCATGAGCGCTAGGCGACCGTGACTGGCCTTGTCTTCTTGGACAGGCGGTGCGGCACTTCCCCTCTGCACTTCCCCTCTCGTTCTTGAGGCACAGCCTCTCCTCGGCTCCTCTGAGCAGGTGGACTGACTCCCTGAATCTTCTGGCTCCTCCTGGATCCAGGCGTTCTTTGATTTCCCTTGGAATCCACGGGCAGGTCCCTTGGACCCTCTTCCACCCGGGCACAGGCCTGGACTCCGCTGTTGGTTTCGCCGTCGCCCCGTACGCCCGGGCTGACACGCATTCACATCGTCTGCTCGGGGATCGGCCGGTGCCACGCGGGGGGCCAATGGCTCCGCCGCGGAACCGCCCCTGTCCCTGTTTGCGCGGGTCCTGGAAAGCAGAGGCAGCTTGCGGGAGCCCCGGGGCTTTTGCAAGCGGGGCTAGGCCGCCGCTCTTTCGGAGGGGGAGGAGGCCGAGGGCTCGTGGGTCAGTGAATTTTCGGCTGGCACCACGCCTTAAGGCCCAGGGGATGATTCTGTGCCGCAGCGAGGCCCCGCCTGCCTCAGCCGATGATGGCGAGTCCATCCTCTCTCACCCGGAGGGGTCCAAAATCCCATGTCAAGAGGAGTCCTGAGACCCCAGCGGAGGCCCTGAAGCTCCCCCTCCACCGGTGGAAGTCGGCTCAAGGAGGTCCTGAAGACAGGACTCCGGGGGTCTTGGGACTGGATGCCCGCGGCCCCTTCTCCCACGCCGCCCCCTGCTGGAGCCCGGATCCGGCGGCCGCCGGGGCTGCAGCGGCAGCCCCCATCGGGCCCCCCCCCACCGCCGCTCCCCCCTGCCCCACCGCGCACACGCCCCCTCCCACCCCATCCCCGGCCCCGGCGCCCCGCGCAGCCGCCGTTGTTTAAAGGGGCCGCAGCCTGACTTCCAGGTGGGGAGCGCGAGTGGGCCCGGCGCGGCAGGGCCAGTGCGCATGCGCGAGGCGCCAGCGGCCTCTCGCGTCACAGCGGTTCCCACGGTTGTCTTAGAAACCGGCCCCCTGAGGCTTGGCAAAGCGGGAGCCCTCCGTGGCGGTGCTTGGGTGTCGGGGCTGCGAGGCTCCTGCCTCACCTCTCCACGGGGTCGACAGGAACGTCTCCGGACGGACGCCGGGAGTCGCAACGCGCCGGCCAGGATGACAAAAGCGCAGGCGGAGTCCGGGGGAAGCGGCGCGTCGTCCCAGCCTCAGGCCTGCCCGGACGGTGTTGGGGTGAGTCTCCCCAAAAGTCTTGCCCCCGTGATCTCCACGACAGGTCCGCCCGCCTGTCCGTGGGCTGCTCTCTCCCCCGAGGGGCCTTCACGCGCGGAGCGGGAGCCTGCAGCGTCAGGGGGGCTGTGTGCCTGCGGGGGCTGCGTTTCTGTGCCGCTGCTGCCGTGTGACTGTGTGTGTCTGCGTCTCTCCCATCCTCTCTTGTCTCTCCGGCCCTCACTCTCTGTGTGTGTCTTCCCCTCTTTCTGCCGGTTCGTGTGTGCGTGCCCGTGTGCGTGGGTGCGTTCGGACGAATGCGCCCGGTGCGCCCAAAGGCGACTTCTTGCGCGTCGGCCTGGCTCTGCCGAGCCTCTTTCTTCTGCCTCTGTGCCTGGGTCTTGCGGCGGGCTCGTCAGTGGTTTTCGCCGCCGTTCCACTGGGGGTCCCTGAGGGCCTCGACCGCGTGAGGAGATGCGTCTTCCCCAGCAGCAGTGGAAATCTCGTTACCCTTGCCGAGCGGACTCTCTCCTGGGATCAAGATAACCACAGTCCAGCCAGGGCCAAAAGCCCCAGAGGAGCTCGTCGCCCTGCAGGAGAGGAGCAGACCCGCCTCAGAGGAGACGCTTGGACCTTTTCACGGCTCTTCTCTGGGAAATGAAGCCGCACCACGGCACAAGCTTGAAGAGGAAGCCGGGAAGGGGAGATGCCAGGCCTCCCGGTCCCTGGAAA